>NC_140173.1:91500241-91515241 GCF_963971535.1 Notolepis coatsorum
AACACACACACACCACACACACACACACACACACACACACACAAACACACACACACACACACACACACACACACACACACACACACACACACACACACACACACACACACACACACACACACACACACACACACACACACACACACACATGCTTCAAGCAGCAAGGCATGGCTGGATGGGCCCCTGGAGTTGAACTAATTTCTTAGTGGCACGGTGGTGTAGTGGTTAACACTGTCGCCTCACAGCAAGAAGGTCCAGGGTTCGATTCTCGCTTGGGGACCAGGTTTCCTTGATGCCAGGTACTCAGGTGGGGAATCTCCCGGGCCTTTGTGTGGAGTTTGCATGTTCTCCCCGTGCTCGCAAGGGTTTCCCCCCGATAAGATAAACCCAATGGAAAAACATGCACAACAGACAGCGTCCTTGACGAACACGGACAGGAGCACTTGGATTGGTCCCCGGGGCGCGGCTCATGTTGACGCCCTATCTGCTCCCGGCTGCCCATGGGGGGGAAGGACAACGGGATGGGAAAAGTGCAGAGACATTTCATCGGCGACTCAGTGCATGTGTGTGTGTGTGTTCCTGTGGGTCGCCCATCTCGCGTGTGTGTGTGTTAAAACTGCATGACAAATAAAGACTTCTAGTCTAACAATTATTATTATTATTATTTATTACATGCACACAGACACACACACACAGGCATTCACCTCCTAAGCTGTATCAAAGCTGAGTGGTCATCTGCAGTAAAATGTTTCTCATGTAGTGAAGCTTTTAGCAGAGCTCCTCTGGGGTTCTACTGTGTTCTATGGGAAATAGACCTCACATAACTGGACCTGTGTTCAAAGGTCAACCTCTGGAACAGCTTCTGACTGACTGAATTCTCCCAGCTGCATACTATTTATATGTAAATTGATGGTTTCAATTCTGCATGTATTGCACCAGGTCATTTCCAGGTGCAGGCCATGCAATGAAGCATCATTTGTGTGTTTTTGGTCAAACTGAGAGTATATCCTCTTGACTGCACAGCTAGCAAGCGGAAACAGCTGTGACTGAACTGTTTTCTTCTGGTTTTACCAACGGCATTCACCTGGGTGTGCAGGTCCTCCATGTATGTTGTGTGTAGTACTACATACTGCACTCCATGTACTGAGCAGTAAGCTCCAACAGTACATAGTATGATGTACATACTTTTTCTATGTAGAACTGTAAGCTCCAACAGTACATAGTATGATGTACATACTTTTTGTATGTAGTACAGTAAGCTCCAACAGTATGTAGTATGATGTACATACTTTATGTATCAATAAGCTCCAACAGTATCTACAGTAGTATAATGTACATACTTTATGTATAATTAAGCTTCAATAGTATGTAGTATGATGGCCCCAGTCAACCACGGTGTCCCCCAAGGCTCCGTGCTGGGTCCCCTACTATTCACCATTTACATGCTCCCCCTCGGTCAGATTATACGTCACTACGGACTCAACTTTCACTGCTATGCTGATGATACTCAGCTCTATATCAGCACCTTACCATCCTCCCAGCTCCCCCCATAGTCCGTAGTCAACTGCCTCCACGCCATAAAAACCTGGATGTCAACCAAATTACTGAAACTGAACAGCAAAAAGACAGAGCTCATGGTTGTGGCCCCCAAGGCACTGCTCCGGAAGGTTGGAGATCTCCTCCTCCACGTTGACGGCTGTTCCATCTCCCCGTCTCGCAAAGTCCGTAACCTGGGCGTCACTCCACACTTTAATTTCACTCCCACATCAAATCCGTCAGCAAGTCTGCCTTCTACCACCTCAAAAATATCTCCCGTCTCTGACCCTCACTCTCAGATTATGTGGCTGAGACCCTGATCCACTCATTTATCACCTCTTGGTTGGACTACTGTAACGGAGTCCTGTTCGGGGTACCCCGCAAAGCCCTGGACAGGCTCCAGTATGTTCAGAACTCAGCTGCCAGGGTTCTCACTCACACCAAGCCCTGGCAGCACATCACCCCCACCCTCATCCACCTCCACTGGCTCCCAGTCAAGTTCCGCATCACCTTCAAACTCCTGCTCCTCACCTACAAGTCCCTCCATGCCCTCCCCCCCCCGATACCTGTCTGATCTCCTCCACCAGCACACTCCATCCCGGAACCTACGATCCTCTGATCTAGGTTTCCTCTCCATCCCTCGCACCAGGTTACAGACTTTCGGGGACAGAGCCTTCAGCGTGGCGTCCCCTACCCTCTGGAACTCTCTTCCCCCCGAAATCTGCAACGCCCAAACCCTGGACACCTTCAAAACTGCTCTTAAAACACACCTCTTCACCAAGGCCTTTCCCCATCAGTTAGTTTAGATTAGGTCCATTATCCTTACCTGCCCTCATCCCCCTTTTTTTTCCCCTACTTCCCTAGCCCTATTTTTTGTCCTGTTTGTGAAGCGACCGTGGGTTCTAGAAATTTGATCTATTATTATTATTATTATTATTATTAGTACAGTAAGACCTTTCAATCACAGTGGAGAACGTTGCTGTGGCTTCATCCCCGACCACCAAGAACCTAGGTGTGGTCCTTGACAACCAACTGGACTTCTCTGCTCACATCGCTTCACCAACCAGGACCTGCAGATTTTTCCTGGGCAACGAGAGAAGGTTCCGCCCCTTCCTGACAAAAGAAGCCACCCAAGTGACAAAAATATTAAGTTCACTCAAAAGCTCTAAAGCCAAGGATGTTTTTGGGTTGGACTCCTCTTTTCTAAAAAAAAGCATAGGGAGTCACTCTCAGGGCCCATTACAAAAAATGGTTAATGCCTCTATTAGAGAGGCTGTGTTTCCACAGGTCTGGAAGTCAGCCATCATCACACCATTTTTTAAATCAGGAAGTGTAAATGAGGTTACCAAGGAAGGATAAGGATAAGGATGAACTTTATACAGACCCATCAGCATCCTCCCGATAATCTCAAAGATTGCTGAGAAGAGTATAGCTGAACAACTAATTACTCATCTGAACAACAGTCCCTATCCACTTCACCCCATGCAGTTTGGGTTCAGAGCCAATCATTCCACCGAAACCGCAAACTGCTTCGGTAAAAGCGAAGATGGACAAGGGAGGCGTGATTGGAGCCGTGTTTTTAGACCTTCAAAAAGGCCTTTGATACCATCAGCCACAATGTGCTCATCACTAAGCTATCCATGTTTAATTTTTCTTCTCACAACCTAAAATGGATGCGATCTTATCTTGAGGGTAGTACCCAATGTGTCAAAATTGGAATACGATGTGGGTGTGCCACAGGGTTAAATTCTGGGCCCCCTCCTGTTCAGCCTGTACATAAATGACCTGCCTTCTGTCTGCTCTGGCTCCCTAGTCCAGATGTACGCGGACGACACAGTCATTTATGTACATGCCAAAAACAAAACAGAAGCGGCAAGAGTACTTAATACAACTATGATACAGGTATCTCAATGGCTCACTGACAGTTGCCTCCGCAAAGAAGACTATCTGCTTGTTCTTTGAAGAAATATCATTAAACACACCTGATCCAGATGTCTTTGCTGCTGGAGAGAAGCTCCAAGTGGTGACCGAATGCAAATACCTTGGAATCATCCTAGACCGCAACCTCACATTAAAAAAAACAGGTAAAAACAGTCACGAGAACAGTCAAATTCAATATATCTAACTTCCGATACATTAGAAACTGTCTGAACATAAGCAGCAACACTGTACTTCAATGCCATCATCATGTTACACCTTACATACTGTATTGCCAGCTGGACCCAGACCTGCAAAACAACTTTAGCACCCATTCAATCACTCCATTCCAAGTTACATCCGCAATATAGAAACACACAGATCATTCAAACACACTTTCAAAACATGGTTAAGAAATAACTACACATGTGAACATAACAGCCCTGCAGAACTCTAACCCCATATGCTTGCCTGTACCTAATATGTAGAATTATTGTTTGTTTGTACATTGTCTGTACATGTCTGCTGTAAATATTTAGCATGATGTGTTTTTAACCTGTTCTTAATTACCTGTATGCCATATATGTTATCCTTTATTTTTTAGCGGCTTTTAACACCAGGCTCAGGGACAACAGTTGGAAATTTGCTTTGGCTAACACTGTCTCACACATTTACATTTATGTTCATTAATGTGTGCTGTCCCTGTTCAAAGAAAGTTTAAACTAAAAACTAAACTAATTAAAACTAACTCAACAATCACCTCGACTATTGCAATTACCAGCTTGCACCACCAAGGCATTTCAACTCGTACAGAACGCAGCCGTCCGCCTGAGCTCCAACCTACCAAAGTCAGCCCACGTCACCCCACCTCTCAGGGAGCTGCACTGGCTTCGCATTGCCGCACAGATCAGCTTTGCAGTAAGCAGTAAGTAACATACTGTTGGATGAAGTAAGCTCCAACAGTATCTTATGATGCACAAACTTTGTACATGTACCAGTGTTGCAGTACTGGAGACCGGTCTTGTTCTCTTCGAGGTCTCGCTGTCTCTGTCTCTTCGAGGTCTCGCAAACTCTGTCTCTTCGACCATCATCCCTGTACCCAAAAAATCTACGCCCGCTTGCCTCAACGACTACCGCCCTGTAGCCCTCACCTCCATAGCCATGAAGTGCTTTGAGAAGCTAGTGAAGGGCTACATCTGTTCCTCCCTCCCCATCAACCTGGAACCCCTGCAATTTGCATACCGCCCTAACAGATCCACGGAGGATGCCATAGCCCATGTGCTGCACACAGCAGCATCACACCTGGACAAGAGGCAGGGGAACTATGTGAGAATGCTGTTCATCGACTACAGCTCAGCATTCAATACCATAGTCCCCTCCAAACTCATAGCCAAGCTCAGGGACCTGGGCTTGAACTATGACCTCTGCCAGTGGGTCTTGGACTTCCTGACAGGCAGACCCCAGGTGGTAAGAGCAGGCAACTGCACCTCCTCATCCATCACGCTCAACATAGGGGCCCCCCAGGGCTGTGTTCTGAGCCCCCTCCTCTACCTCCTGTACACACATGACTGCGTGGCACAGCGGAACAACAACACAATCATCAAATTTGCTGATGACACAGTAGTGGTGGGCCTGATCTCTGCCAACGACAAGAGGGCCTACCTGGAAGAGGTAGAGAATCTGTCACAGTGGTGTCAGGAGAACTGCCTCTCCCTGAACGTCAGCCAAACAAAAGAGATGATTGTGGACTTCAGGAGGTCGGGGGTCAAGGACTACAGCCCCCTCAGCATCGACGGGGCACCGGTTGAGAGAGTGAACAGTTTCAAGTACCTCGGAGCCCACATATCCGAGGACTTGACATGGACCACACACATTGACAGTGTTGTGAAGAAGGCACGACAACGCCTCTACTTCCTCAGGCGCCTAAGGAAGTTCCAAGTCAGTCAGAAGATCCTTAGGAACTTCTACTCATGTACAATAGAGAGCATCCTGACTGGCAACATCACCTCCTGGTTTGGGAATAGCACTGCACAAGACCGTAGCAGACTACAAAGAGTGACACGTTCAGCCGAACGCACAATTGGAGGGGGGCTTCCCACCCTCCAGAACATCTACAACAAGCGGTGCAGGGGGAAGGCTAAGAGAATCATCAAGGACTACAGCCACCCGAACAACTGCCTCTTTGAACTGCTGCGGTCAGGCAAGCGATACCGGAGTCTTAAGGCGAGCACAGAAAGACTCAGAAGAAGCTTCTATCCCCAGGCCATCAGGCTGCTCAACGAACAATAAACACTATGCAACAACCATCAAATGCACACAGCACACACACCCACACGCACACACTCACTTAAACAAACAACACACTGCAGCACCCACTCTCCACACTTTAGATCATAAACACACTTTACACTTTATATTTATTGGTAAAGGATTTGCACTACAACTCGTACACCTTACTGTAAATTGTACCTAAATTGTACCTCATCCCATTTCTGCTCTGCACTATATAGTATTGTATATTAGTACATTGCATAGTATATTGTATATTGTATGGTAACTCAGTTACTTCTATTCTGCATCGAACATTGTACATATGTCTATACTGAACACTGTGACCTCTATTTTTACTTCTATTTTACATGCTATACTATTTTATTTCATACTTATCTTGTCTAGCACAGTCTCTGGAGCGTAACAGTAAGAAGCATTTTGTATAAAAGTATTCTGTACTTCTGTATGACAACTATTAAAGAAACTTGAAACTTGAAACTTCGAGGTCTCGCGGTCTCTGTCTCTTCGAGGTCTCGCGGTCTTGTTCTCTTCGAGGTCTCGCTGTCTTGGTCTCTTCGAGGTCTTGCGGTCTTGGTCTATTCAAGGTCTTGTGGTCTTGGTCTCTTCGAGGTCTCGCGGTCTTGTTCTCTTCGAGATCTCACAGTTTTGGTCTCGTCTCGGTCTCACGGTCTCGGTCTCTTCGAAGTCTCGCGGTCTTGGTCTCGTCTCGGTCTCGCAGTCTCTGTCTCTTCGAGGTCACGCGGTCTTGTTCTCTTCGAGGTCTCGCTGTCTTGGTCTCTTCGAGGTCTCCCAGCCTTGTTCTCTTCGAGGTCTCGCTGTCTTGGTCTCTTCGAGGTCTCGCAGTCTCTGTCTCTTCGAGGTCTCGGGGTCTTGTTCTCTTCGAGATCTCACAGTTTTGGTCTCATCTCGGTCTCGCGGCCTCTGTCTCTTTGAGGTCTCACGGTCTTGTTCTCTTCGAGGTCTCACGTCTCGGTCTCTTCGAGGTCTCGCGGTCTCGGTCTCTTCGAGGTCTCGCAGTCTTGGTCTCTTCGAGGTCTCGCGGTCTTGGTCTCTTCGAGGTCTCGCGGTCTCTGTCTCTTTGAGGCCTCGGGGTCTTGTTCTCTTCGAGATCTCCAGTTTTGGTCTCGTCTCGGTCTTGCGGTCTCGGTCTCTTCGAGGTCTCGCGGTCTCTGTCTCTTCGAGGTCTCGGGGTCTTGTTCTCTTCGAGATCTCACAGTTTTGGTCTCGTCTCGGTCTCGCGGTCTCTGTCTCTTCGAGGTCTCGCGGTCTTGTTCTCTTCGAGGTCTCACGGTCTCGGTCTCTTCGAGGTCTCGCGGTCTCGGTCTTTTCGAGGTCTGGTGGTCTTGGTCTCTTCGAGGTCTCGCGGTCTTGGTCTCTTCGAGGTCTCGCGGTCTTGGTCTCTTCAAGGTCTCGCGGTCTCTGTCTCTTCGAGGTCTCGGGGTCTTGTTCTCTTCGAGATCTCCAGTTTTGGTCTTGTCTCGGTCTCACGGTATCGGTCTCTTCGATGTCTCGCGTTCTCGGCCTCTTCGAGGTCTCTTGGTCTCTGTCTCTTCGAGGTCTCGATATCTTGGTCTCTTCGAGGTCTCGTGGTCTCGGTCTCTTCGAGGTCTCGATGTCTTGGTCTCTTCGAGGTCTCGCGGCCTTGGTCTCGGCTCGGTCTCACGGTCTCTGTCTCCTCTCGGTCTCACATCTCGGTCTCTTCCTCGGTCTCGCGGTCTTGTTCTCTTCGAGGTCTCGCGGTCTCTGTCTCTTTGAGGTCTCGCGGTCATGGTCTCGTCTCGGTCTCGTGGTCTTGTTCTCTTCGAGGTCTCGTCTCTTTGAGGTCTCGCGGTCTCTGTCTCTTTGAGGTCTCGCGGTCTTGGTCTCTTCGAGGTCTCGCGGTCTCGGTCTCTTTGAGGTCTCGCGGTCTTGGTCTCTTCGAGGTCTCGCGGTATCGATCTCTTTGAGGTCTCACGGTCTTGGTCTCGTCTCGGTCTCGCAGTCTTGTTCTCTTCGAGGTCTCGGTCTCTTCGAGGTCTCGTGGTCTCTGTCTCTTCGAGGTCTCGCGGTCTTGGTCTCTTCGAGGTCTCGCGGTCTTGGTCTCTTCGAGGCCTCGCGGTCTCGGTCTCTTCCAGGTCTCTGTCTCTTCGAGGTCTCGGTCTCTTCAAGGTCTTGCGGTCTTGGTCTCTTCGAGGTCTCGCTGTCTTGGTCTCTTCGAGGTCTCGCGGTCTTGGTCTCTTAGAAGTCTCGCGGTCTTGGTCTCTTCGAGGTCTTGTGGTCTCGGTCTCTTCGAGATCTCACGGTCTTGGTCTCTTTGAGGTCTCGCGGTCTTGGTCTCTTCGAGGTCTCGCGGTCTTGGTCTCTTCAAGGTCTCGCGGTCTTGGTCTCTTTGAGGTCTCGCGGTCTCTGTCTCTTCGAGGTCTCGGGGTCTTGTTCTCTTCGAGATCTCACAGTTTTGGTCTCGTCTCGGTCTCGCGGTCTCTGTCTCTTCGATGTCTCGCGGTCTTGTTCTCTTCGAGGTCTCACGGTCTCGGTCTCTTCGAGGTCTCGCGGTCTCGGTCTCTTCGAGGTCTCGTGGTCTTGGTCTCTTCGAGGTGTCGCGGTCTTTGTCTCTTCGAGGTCTCGCGGTCTTGGTCTCTTCAAGGTCTCGCGGTCTCTGTCTCTTCGAGGTCTCGGGGTCTTGTTCTCTTCGAGATCTCCAGTTTTGGTCTTGTCTCGGTCTCACGGTATCGGTCTCTTCGAGGTCTCGCGTTCTCGGTCTCTTCGAGGTCTCGCGGTCTCTGTCTCTTCGAGGTCTCGATATCTTGGTCTCTTCGAGGTCTCGTGGTCTCGGTCTCTTCGAGGTCTCGATGTCTTGGTCTCTTCGAGGTCTCGCGGCCTTGGTCTCGGCTCGGTCTCACGGTCTCTGTCTCCTCTCGGTCTCACATCTCGGTCTCTTCCTCGGTCTCGCGGTCTTGTTCTCTTCGAGGTCTCGCGGTCTCTGTCTCTTTGAGGTTTCACGGTCATGGTCTCGTCTCGGTCTCGCGGTCTTGTTCTCTTCGAGGTCTCGTCTCTTTGAGGTCTCGCGGTCTCTGTCTCTTTGAGGTCTCGCGGTCTTGGTCTCTTCGAGGTCTCGCGGTCTCGGTCTCTTTGAGGTCTCGCGGTCTTGGTCTCTTCGAGGTCTCGCGGTATCGATCTCTTTGAGGTCTCACGGTCTTGGTCTCGTCTCGGTCTCGCAGTCTTGTTCTCTTCGAGGTCTCGGTCTCTTCGAGGTCTCGTGGTCTCTGTCTCTTCGAGGTCTCGCGGTCTTGGTCTCTTCGAGGTCTCGCGGTCTTGGTCTCTTCGAGGCCTCGCGTTCTCGGTCTCTTCCAGGTCTCTGTCTCTTCGAGGTCTCGGTCTCTTCAAGGTCTTGCGGTCTTGGTCTCTTCGAGGTCTCGCTGTCTTGGTCTCTTCGAGGTCTCGCGGTCTTGGTCTCTTAGAAGTCTCGCGGTCTTGGTCTCTTCGAGGTCTTGTGGTCTCGGTCTCTTCGAGATCTCACGGTCTTGGTCTCTTTGAGGTCTCGCGGTCTTGGTCTCTTCGAGGTCTCGCGGTCTTGGTCTCTTCGAGGTCTCGCGGTCTTGGTCTCTTTGAGGTCTCGCGGTCTCTGTCTCTTCGAGGTCTCGGGGTCTTGTTCTCTTCGAGATCTCACAGTTTTGGTCTCGTCTCGGTCTCGCGGTCTCTGTCTCTTCGATGTCTCGCGGTCTTGTTCTCTTCGAGGTCTCACGGTCTCGGTCTCTTCGAGGTCTCGCGGTCTCGGTCTCTTCGAGGTCTCGTGGTCTTGGTCTCTTCGAGGTGTCGCGGTCTTTGTCTCTTCGAGGTCTCGCGGTCTTGGTCTCTTCAAGGTCTCGCGGTCTCTGTCTCTTCGAGGTCTCGGGGTCTTGTTCTCTTCGAGATCTCCAGTTTTGGTCTTGTCTCGGTCTCGCGGTCTCTGTCTCTTCGAGGTCTCGATATCTTGGTCTCTTCGAGGTCTCGTGGTCTCGGTCTCTTCGAGGTCTCGATGTCTTGGTCTCTTCGAGGTCTCGCGGCCTTGGTCTCGGCTCGGTCTCACGGTCTCTGTCTCCTCTCGGTCTCACATCTCGGTCTCTTCCTCGGTCTCGCGGTCTTGTTCTCTTCGAGGTCTCGCGGTCTCTGTCTCTTTGAGGTTTCACGGTCATGGTCTCGTCTCGGTCTCGCGGTCTTGTTCTCTTCGAGGTCTCGTCTCTTTGAGGTCTCGCGGTCTCTGTCTCTTTGAGGTCTCGCGGTCTTGGTCTCTTCGAGGTCTCGCGGTCTCGGTCTCTTTGAGGTCTCGCGGTCTTGGTCTCTTTGAGGTCTCGCGGTATCGATCTCTTTGAGGTCTCACGGTCTTGGTCTCGTCTCGGTCTCGCAGTCTTGTTCTCTTCGAGGTATCGGTCTCTTCGAGGTCTCGTGGTCTCTGTCTCTTTGAGGTCTCGCGGTCTTGGTCTCTTCGAGGTCTCGCGGTCTTGGTCTCTTCGAGGCCTCGCGGTCTCGGTCTCTTCCAGGTCTCTGTCTCTTCGAGGTCTCGGTCTCTTCAAGGTCTCGCGGTCTTGGTCTCTTCGAGGTCTCGCTGTCTTGGTCTCTTCGAGGTCTCGCGGTCTTGGTCTCTTAGAAGTCTCGCGGTCTTGGTCTCTTCGAGGTCTTGTGGTATCGGTCTCTTCGAGATCTCACGGTCTTGGTCTCTTTGAGGTCTCGCGGTCTTGGTCTCTTCGAGGTCTCGCGGTCTTGGTTTCTTCGAGGTCTCGCGGTCTTGGTCTTTTCGAGGTCTCGCGGTCTCTGTCTCTTTGAGGTCTTGGGGTCTTGTTCTCTTCGAGATCTCCAGTTTTGGTCTCGTCTCTGTCTTGCGGTCTCGGTCTCTTCGAGGTCTCGCGGTCTCTGTCTCTTCGAGGTCTCGATATCTTGGTCTCTTTGAGGTCTCGTGGTCTCGGTCTCTTCGAGGTCTCGTGGTCTTGGTCTCTTCGAGGTCTCGCGGTCTTGGTCTCTTCAAGGTCTCGCAGTCTCTGTCTCCTCTCGGTCTCACATCTCGGTCTCTTCCTCGGTCTCGCGGTCTTGTTCTCTTCGAGGTCTCGCGGTCTCTGTCTCTTTGAGGTCTCACGGTCATGGTCTCGTCTCGGTCTCGCGGTCTTGTTCTCTTCGAGGTCTCGTCTCTTTAAGGTCTCGCGGTCTCTGTCTCTTTGAGGTCTCGCGGTCTTGGTCTCTTCGAGGTCTCGCGGTCTCTGTCTCTTTGAGGTCTCGCGGTCTTGGTCTCTTCGAGGTCTCGCGGTATCGATCTCTTTGAGGTCTTGCGGTCTTGGTCTCGTCTCGGTCTCGCAGTCTTGTTCTTTTCGAGGTCTCGATCTCTTCGAGGTCTCGCGGTCTCTGTCTCTTCGAGGTCTCGCGGTCTTGGTCTCTTCGAGGTCTCGCGGTCTTGGTCTCTTCGAGGCCTCGCGGTCTCTGTCTCTTTGAGGTCTCTGTCTCTTCGAGGTCTCGGTCTCATCAAGGTCTCGCGGCCTTGGTCTCTTCAAGGTCTTGCGGTCTCGGTCTCTTCGAGATCTCGCGGCCTTGGTCTCTTTGAGGTCTCGCAGTCTCGGTCTCTACGAGGTCTCACAGTCTCATCGTGTCATAAAGGCGTGATTTATTGATAGATATCTTCATGTTTGTATTTGATAAACAGGTTACCTTACCAGCAGCGGTGAGGTTGACAGAATAAACACATGTGTGTTTATTATGTGTGACCACTTAACCCTCTGAGATGGCCAAACCCGTAGGCGGGTGTGATAGCACTACCGTTACATTTTCAAATCATAATATCATAATAGGCTGAGAGACTCACTTTGTTTTGTCGTGTACGAATTGGAATCGACGTTGCGTGCTATTCTAACACTTTCAGAAGCTTTATGGTCCGGTCTTGAACTTCGGATGGCGGCGGGCCATCACGCACATGCACGTCGCGGCACTTTTCCCACATCTGTCGGCTCATAAGGCGTGTTATGCAAAACTAGCCCCATTTTTCCCTGATGCATATGTGGTTAATATCTTCTTCCACAACATCAGCCAACAGTTAATGACCGTCTGAGTCTGAAACAGACGAGCGCTCAGACCACAGCATGTTTTTTTTTTTTTTTTTTAAGACTACACCATATGTTCCCGGCTAGCGAAATAATTAGCATGTTGATGCATTTGAAATTGAAAACATGTATTTTTTTTACGAGCAAGCATGTGTTAATTTGTACGAACAGCCATGTCGCATAACATCACATTTGTTTGTGAGTGTAATTCCATCTCCCTGATTTGAGGAGGGCAGAATATATACGCTGACTTGGTGTTTATTCAGGTGTACGTGTGAAGAGAGACTGACTTAATGCCATGCAGTGAGAATGAAGAACACAATACCTGTTCTGGGTGGTGTCGGGAGAACCCAAGAGCAGAACACAAGTCACAGGAGCATGACACGGTTTAGGTTATTTAATGAAAACCCAGGGAAGGACAAGGGGGCAGGTAGTGAAGTGCTCAGAGTGAGAGGAGACAAACGGGCGACGGGTGTCCATGTGGTCCCAGGGAGGTGCAGGCTGGTGAGGTCCGTATAAGGGGGTGCAGACCGGAGGGGTGAGGTCCTACACACAGGAGAACAAAGGTCAATACGACACAGGATACGGAGTACACAGGTTACACTAGGAATCTCACAAATATTGTGTATAAGGTTCTAGAGGTCCAGAGAAGAGTCCTACTGCCACGGAAGGTGAAAACAACACTCAGACCAGGGCCCTCATTCATCAACGTGGCGTAGAAAATGTTCTATTTCCACACGTAAGCACAGAATGTAGAATCAGTGCACGCACAGAAAAAACGGGATTCACCACACGTGCGTACGCAGGTTCTACGCACACCTGTCTTGATAAATATGACTTTGATCCTACGTTTGAGTTCGTGCACTGTTTTAAGTATTTGCATAGCAGAACCGCCCTGATTAACCATATACGGTAATGGAATACCCCCATGAAATGTGGAAAAATGGACTAAGCCGAGGGAAGCGTGTTATGTGACAGGCTGACAGACGTGTACACGTAGATGTCGGATATGATATCTATTAACCATTGCTGCCTGGGCAGCGCAAACACTAATAAAGACCGTGCTGGAATATGACTGCCTTTTCCCGTTTTGTTTGATTAATACCCAGGGATTAAAGTTCTCCTCAATTTTATTCCAAATCGCGACGGATTTTCCGTCAATTTTCTACCTGCTGCATATGATTTCTAGAGTCATACAATATATTTTGATGTCAGTATTGGGTAGCCTATATAAACAATAATACGAGAGCATATACAAGAACAATGAATCTCACTGCCAATGATGTAGCGATACGCCATGTGTAGCCTGCCTATATGTGATCAATACAAACTTGAACTTGAATTCCATCATGTCTGTGTGCGGGTCACTGCGGGAACTCACAAGGCTGTTGTCACAATGTAAATAAGAACGTGCACTGAAAAGTTACAGTATGTAGTTGGTTGATTATTTGTATGACAGTCAGTAAACCCTTGCAAAAAGTATCCGTTTTATTTAATGAATTGAAAACATTCAGCATCGCCTTCCTCCCGGCATGCAGCAACAACATGTATCAGGCAAATGCGCATCGCAACATTGACTTAGTGGAATCCCTTTCTATTCACTTAACTGCATTTGTGATGGAGCTTTGACAGCTACAGTAACAGTCTATTGCTCGATCCATCTCCAATATCACGATGGACCGTGCCGGTGGCAAAGACCCGAGGGTGGAGAGGATCTTGAATGAATTCCATCATCATATTTATATGTTGTGTGTCTGTCCACTATGTCTGTTACTTTGTTATTCCCCCCCCCTATCTATGTAAAGCGACCTTGGGTCTCTTGAAAGGCGCTATATAAAATGAAGCTATTATTATTATTGTTATTATTATCACATCTGAGCGGGAGCTCACAAATAGACTGTTAGTCTCAGTGAAGTTTCAACGGAGGTCATCTATTCTAACCAACAAATTGAAGTAGAAAGCATTTTGTGACCAATCTTATTTGGAAACATGAAACACAAAATAATTCGCTTTTTATTTGAAACAATATTTAATCGCGTTTGGAGGTTGGTGTTTTGCGTCTGCCCCCGTGCCAAACAAGCAGGCCAACCTCTTGTTCGCGTGTGAGCCCGTTATAATTACACTACTGTCGCTATTTTATAATGAACTATAATGAATTACGGGTCATACAGAAGTTGAACACTAATGCACGGAAGCTTATTTCCGCCTTGAAACTAATGCAGAACTGAGGAGCGCTTATGCCGTAGTAACGATGTTCTACCACTGGGCATCAGCTAAGTGTGCTCCGAGCTGTGCGTACACATAAGCACGGAGTCAAGTTCAAGTTGAAATTGATGAATCCCACTCTTTGCTTAGAAATGGTCATACGCACAGGTTAAGCACAAATCTGTGCGTAAGTCGGGTTGATGAATGAGGGCCCAGGAGTGGCAGGGGTGCAGGCCTCTTATCCTGGCTCCGTGATGGGGTGATGGGCTTCTCACAGGTGTGTAGGCCGCCCAGGTAGGCAGACTGAAGGTGAGGCGGGAACCGGGAGAGACCCATAAGGAGACATGACAGACAGGGGAGAGAAAGGCCCTGGCTGTGGCTGTAACAATGTCTTTGGACGACAGAGTTTACAGACATACAGTATAAAATGGTCCTTGCCGATCCCCTTCATCCTCCAAACTGTAAAATAAACCAAATCGTTCTCTCAACTTGTATTTTCAAGTATGCTTTTTTTCCATTGGCTTAAAGGGAAATTCCACCACGAAGCAATTAAAGTAATTTACCAGACTGATTAATTATATAAATCAAATCAAATGTATTTTTAAGGCCCGACAACACACGTTAATGTCCCCATGGGCTGGACACGTCTTCTTTAACACTTTGAATGCCACTCACAACTTTTCTCTGGTTATTACCCCCCGGGTTGAAGGCCCATCACGAGAATATTCGTTTTATTCGTTTTTTTTTATTTTATTAGCGATCTGAAATCATATTGCATCAAGCAAGCCTACCGTTGGAGATCCAGTCACCCCAGGCGCTCAGATGTGAAAAAAGCACCCCCTATCGTCTCCCGGATGGTAAATCACCCTTTTGGATTGGACTCAATGAAAGTGAATGGGAGAAAGGATTTCTGACATTTTACTTCTCACTCACGCAGCCGGCATCGACCGGCATCACTCCGGAGCCTGAAGAGCAGCAGGGATTATGTGTTCTACTGTATACACGGTTGATC
>NC_140173.1:91525241-91606794 GCF_963971535.1 Notolepis coatsorum
TGCCAGAATAGTGACACACATATTGTGTGTGGTGAGCACACGCATTCATGCACAACGAAGACAAGATTGCAATCATTTTAACTATAAATTTATGAGCTCAAAGTATGAGCTCACTACTGACTGAAATGTCCAACAAAAAGCATCAATTGTCAAATAATATTGATCACATTAACTAGACTAGATGTTTGAGGAAATTAGAAAGGGAACAACAACTTAACCCTTGTGTCTGATCAGATTCGTATTTGTTTGATAACTTTGCAGTGATGAGCCAACATAATATGTGGCATAATCTTTTAATTATCTTGTATTTTTTTTTTACTCTTCATAAATTGTTTATTCCACTTCAGCCCGATCATAACCACCACATATTATTTTTTTTGTCATATTTAACAACTCTTTTCAGAAAAGTGGGAGTATTTCATTACAAAAATAATATAAAAAATTGTTATGATCAGGGCTGAAGTTGAATAAAATATTTATGGAAAAGAAAGTGGGAAATTATTTCAACATAATCTTTTTATGGAGTTTTTCAATTTAGTCCCCTAATAAGAGTATAATACTTTAGTTTTCAGACACAAGGGTTAAATATAAACAATGGCATAGGATTTGAATTTAAACACAGTGGAGCTTAGATGATCTACAGTTGTCCACGACTTATCCTCCAAGGCATCTGCTATATAATAATCTTCAGATTTACTTAAGTGTTATTAGTAGGTTACAGCAGTAAGCATTAGTTTGCTCAGTCAATTATGGCCAATTCGTTTTATATTGTTTAATACAGTTAAATAAATAGATAAATGAAAAGCAATTTTTTTGGATTCCCCCCCCCCCCCCCCACTGTACCGAAAATAATACCGAACCGTGTCTTCAAAACCGAGGTACGTACCGAACCGTGGATTTTGTGTACCGTTACACCCCTAATGTTTCTATAACTCTCTCCCATATAACTCTCTCCCATACCCTTAACACCAACCGCTGAAGTGCCCTTGAGCAAGGCACTAAACCCCCAACTGCTCCAGTGGAGTTGCTCAGTGGCCAACAGTGTCAGACTGTGGTTGTACTGGGGCCTAACAAAATTAATAGTTGGTTTCAGGTTGGCCATGGGTAGGTAGGGAATTTATTTTATTTTATTTTTTTATTTTATTCTTTCCCACGGCGACTATGGATAGGGAATTTCTTTATTTAATTAAAATGTTCACAACAACATGGATGCATGTACTCTGCCAGCATGTTTAATATCCATAATACTAAATGTTTGACTAAGATTTCTATGAAACTTTATTAAAAAAAAATATATATATATAATTTTTTCCTAAAAACTCATAAAATATATTGGGTCGCACCTAAATCGGCAGGGTCGGTCGGCAACCTGAAACCAACTATTAATTTTGTTAGGCCTGGGCAGCTCCCAGGTGTGAATGGAACTCTGTGAATGTGAAGCAGGGCGTAGCTGAAAAAGAGCATCCGTGCTCAGCGAACCTACCCTGGGTAAATAAAGGTTAAAATAAAAAATAAAAAAAATAAACACTGCAAGAACAGGCTGAAGCAGCAAGTCATTCAAGTAGATGCCGTCCATGGAAGAACAGTGTCCATGAGGGTAATTCCTTGTACTGTATGAACCAGGGAAACAGTGTGCTGGGGTACCCTAAGTTTGACTCTGGTTCGCTTGACAATTAAGTTTGGGTCACTTCGGTTCCAAGAACAGGCTGAAGCAGCCAGTCATTCAAGTAGATGCCATCCATGGAAGAACAGTGTCCATGAGGGTAATTCCTTGTACTGTATGAACCAGGGAAACAGTGTGTGCTGTGCTGGGGTACCCTAAGTTTGACTCTGGTTCGCTTGACTTAAGTTTGGGTCACTTCGGTTCCTTGAGATGCCTCCCTCCCGGTCTGGCGCATAACGAAGCCACTTCTTGACAGTTTCGCTGTAGTCCTGGTCGGTCAGCTTGGGGTCAAACTGTCGAGCAGCAGCTGATAGACACAAAAATAAAAAAGTGAGGAAGAGAGGTAAGTAAGTAAGTAAGTAAGTATTTATAAAGCACCTTTCATACATGTCATGTAGCTCAAAGTGCTGTACACAATTATAGGCATATATAACGATAAAAGCAATAAAGTCATAGTGATCAGTTAAGATCAATGTTTAAAAAAAAAAAAATAATAATAATAATAATAATAATAATAATAATAATAGTAACGTAAAAATGAAAATAACGTAAAAACAGTCATTTGCTTACCAGTTTGGGAGAACAGGTCCGCACAAACATTTCCGCTCAGTGGCAACCGGAAGTGCACTAAACCAATGCACTTGTATGGTAGGTAGCAATGTTTAGGTCTTATAATGCTAGTGTAGTTACGTTTTTATCAGTGGTCATAGTTGGGTCCATAGTGCTTTACCAAGTCCCATGGATCCATCAGTGGCCGTGTATTGTGTGCGTATGTACCCGTTCGCTCATGTGGTCAGTGGCCAGAGTTGGGTCCACAGGACTTATCCAAGTCCCATGGACCCATCAGTGGCCGCGTCTTGTGGTAGAAAGAAAGAAAAAGAAAAACGTATAAAGAAAACAGTCTAAAGTTTGAAAGTTTGGGAGGTCCGCAAAAACACGCCTTCAGCTCAGAAGCTGAGGCGTGTCAAAAACTTTTGAAAAACTGGAGGCGTGTCTCCTATTGTACCCATTCCTTCATCTAAAAAGTTTGAAAGTTTGGGAGGTCCGCAAAAACAAGGTGAGATGATGTACGATGATAAGAGCACCCCTCACTTCACACGAGTGCGATTTTTTTTAATCACTCAATTACTCACTCTGTAGGTCTACAGTAACAAGTAACAACGAGTCTTTTTCTTTTATTAAATCAACTTTCTTTAATGAATATAATTCATCAGTTTTTAATACTATAATATTAGTGTAGCCTAATCTCTATCTGCAACTGTGAAGAAAAACCCCATTGGTTTAAACAGAATGAATAGACATAAACAATTAAAAATAATAGATTTATTTTTTTAATTAAAAATGAAAATTTTCTAATGTTGATTTAGAATTTGAATGCCAACGTAATGAACGAAGGTCCGAACGTTCGAACGCCCAAACACACACACACATCCTCACCTCGTTGAAGAAGCCGAAGGCAGCCAGCCCGGCGGGGTCGGCGACGCCCAGCGACGTGTTCCCGCCGTAGGACGACTTGAGGTTCACGATGTGCATCTGAGGGGAAGCCATGCGGGGGTTAATGAACATCTGGGGCTCAAAACGCTCGCCTGCGCCCACTTCTTTGGACTCCTTTTTCAACGCACCTGCATCTTTTTTCTATTGTTTCAATGGTTTTATATGTACAGTAAAGTACAGTACAAATGTCATTCAATCAATCACAGTGCAGGTGATTGATTGATTGAACATTTTATTAACAGATTGCAGAATGGGTACAATACAGTACGGCTCAATACACACAATTGTTAAGGGGATGCAGACCAGAGAAAGACTTTCGTCTTGTTTACATCAGGGTCCCCCATTTTGAATTCATAATGAATTGTAAGTAAGGGTGCAATTAGCACCGTGCAATACATTCTTTGTGGATCTAGCCCCCAGTCTGATCCCTAGTCGAACCCGTACCTCCATGGCGTAGCGCTTGCCGTTCACCGTGTGCTCGGACCCCTTCACCTCAGAGCCGTTGCCCCAGTGCAGGTGGAACTGTAGGCTGTCGTAGGCCTCGGACAGACCCCCCCCCGGACACCTGCACGCCACTCCTCAGAGTCACTTTGACTGGAAGACAAACAAACAGAGGGTGGGTTCAGCTACGTACCGCAACGCTACGGGTTCAAATCCTGGCTTATGACCTTTCGTCGAATTGTCATGGTGCACAATTCGTCTAACTAAACTGTCCCTCTATTCATAACTGCCCTCTATTCATAACTGCTAAACTGTCCTTTATTCATAACTGCTAAACTGTCCTCTATTTATAACTGCTATTTGCTAAACTTCTCCGAAGTTGCCTACTGCAGCTTTAATAATCCAAAACACAGAATAATGCATTGAGTTTTAAAGCACATTCTTGCATACAAAAAAAGAAGTTATTCCAGAAAGCCAGGGCACAAAACGTTGAATAATAAACTGAACAAGCATAACATGCACACAGAGTCAGACATGATGGGGTTGTACAAGAGCATGTGGATGAAAAACATCTCCATACATTAGGCCTACATGTCCCCGTCCTTAACCACCCCTAGGTCAGGGGTCTGGACTGGGAGAGAGGTCCTCTAGTCTAGGTCAGGGGTCTGGACTGGGAGAGAGGGCCTCTAGGTCAGGGGTCTGGACTGGGAGAGAGGTCCTCTAGGTCAGGGGTCTGGACTGGGAGAGAGGTCCTCTAGGTCAGGGGTCTGGACTGGGAGAGAGGTCCTCTAGGTCAGGGGTCTGGACTGGGAGAGAGGTCCTCTAGTCTAGGTCAGGGGTCTGGACTGGGAGAGAGGTCCTCTAGGTCAGGGGTCTGGACTGGGAGAGAGGTCCTCTAGGTCAGGGGTCTGGACTGGGAGAGAGGTCCTGGACAGGGGTCTGGACTGGGAGAGAGGTCCTCTAGGACAGGGGTCTCCAGGGGGTCTTCTTGTTGGGATGGAGGTGATGCACTGAACACAAACTACACCCAGACTGACTGGAGACTCGAGTGAAAGGAATCCTGTTTCTCCTCAAACTAGAAACTCTTTACAAACAGTCTGGTGGCGTTGTTCTAAATGACTACTAATCATCCTGTTTATTTTTGTTCCTCTTTATGTGACTGAATACTATCGTTTATCAATACATGTTCCCTATAGTTTATCAATACAGGTCCCTATCCTTTCTCAATACAGGGTCCCTATCCTTTCCCAATACAGGGTCCCTATCCTTTCTCAATACAGGGTCCCTATCCTTTCTCAATACAGGGTCCCTATCCTTTCCCAATACAGGGTCCCTATCCTTTCTCAATACAGGGTCCCTATCATTGCTCACCTGTCTTGCCGGTGTTCTCGCTCTCGTACAGGGCAGAGGTGTTGCCGTAGTTGACGAAGGAGAAGACAGTGAGGGCAGAGTCCTCGGTGGCATTAGCCGACACGATGTCGATGGGAGACTGTCTGGAACCATTGCAATGGTCTGGGGCGATAGTGGGCCAGTGGCTGTCACCTGGATACAAAATATAGTATAGTTTAGTAATACATAGATATTATATGATGGACTGTTAAATTTTTTTTAAAGTGTCTAAAGTGAATGTTAAAAGTGAGTGTTTAAAGTAGAATGCGCCAACATTATGGGAAATTATCTTATCGTCTTCTCCAGAGTCAGACAAGAAGATAGATACCAGTTTCCTCTCTGTGCATTCAGTAGAAAGATATCCTGCTGAAAGCTAGCCTAGCTTAGCGCAATGAATGGAAACAGAACAGGCAAGCTAGCCTAGCTTAGCACAATGAATGGAAGCAGGTACAGACCAGCTAGCCTAGCTTAGCACAATGAATGGAAACAGAACAGGCCAGCTAGCTTAGCTTAGCACAATGAATGGAAGCAGATACAGACCAGCTAGCCTAGCTTACTGTAGCACAATGAATGCAAGTGGATACAAACCAGCTAGCCTAGCTTAGCACAATGAATGGAAACAGAACAGGCCAGCTAGCCTAGCTTACTGTAGCACAATGAATGCAAGTGGATACAAACCAGCTAGCCTAGCTTACTGTAGCACAATGAATGCAAGTGGATACCCACCAGGGGATCATCCCTATGTTCCCCCGGTCCTATGTTCCCCGGGTTCTATGTTCCTCGCTTTGATTGATTATAATATGACACTCATAGCAGAATTAGTTATCAATAACCTACCTGTATAAATGTTAAAAGTTGTTGCAAATATTTGTTTTCCCTCATAAATATACCACTATATACATTAATTTCTTATATTAGTTTTAAAATGACCATTTAACAGTTTAACAGTGCTCTGAAAATGCTCTGAGAACATGCGGTCATCATTCACTGTTTTAAGCACAAACACATTAGGGAGGGAGGGAGAGAGACAGGCCCGGCCTGTATGCCTGCACCCTGCCATGTTGGTTTACCATGACTTTTTAGCAAGCAAGGTAGCAGCAATGCTAAGCTAACTGATTGTGCCAGTGTATCCTGTTAAAGAATACATCATAAGCCACATTTTGAAACGTTACTGACGTTAGCCTACATAAAATGTATAACAGTATATGCAACAGGTGGATCACTATACCAAAATCAAGAAACATTCATCATAGCTAACTGCTAACGCTACTAGCTAAATTAGCTTCAGCTAGCAGGCATGAATAACGGTTAATATAATATTCTCTACCATGTAAAAACGAACACGGCACTACTCCGCTGGCGTTTGCAATCGAAAGCATACATACAACATACAACATAATCGACATTATTGCCATGCAGTACTCACCAGTCTTAACGATGCAGAGAGACATGAGGTAGCAGCCAGGAAGCTGCCGCACAGGTGCATTCTGGGAGGCGGGGCAGCACAAGTGCAGTGCAGTCTGGGTGATGAGACAATGACGACAGCATACGTTGAGCAGCGTACATTGATTCAACATTTATTGATATTGGCATTTCAATCATTAAAATGCAACCACAAAACAATATTGATTCAATGATATGTTTTCAATATTAGTCAATTGCTTTAGCGGTTAATGGGTGATTCAACATCAATCGTCGACCTTAACCAAAAATCAAGCATTGTGACCATAAATCAACATTGAATTAACACCTTTTGCTATCTGGGGAGGCAGATGGTAGGTCTCTTTCTCCAGGCTTCCAGCATTATAGAGTCCAAATCCGATCCTAGCCAATCAGATTCGAGCTGACTGCCACACCCTAAAAGTTTAAAACGGGGCTGAGAGGAAAACACTCAGCATATTTTCCCCTCTGCACTCTGAACATTGTATTAACCCGTAACTGTTCCCACGGGCCGAATATTGCCCCGATCCTCGCGAGATTAAATCCACGGGGACCTCTCGGCGTGCCGAAGCTTTTCCTAAATCACTTCCATCATCGAAAACGAGGGGAAAAGGTCGGCTCGCGACCCTGAAAATGTCACGTGATTTTAAAAACGCTGTATTAAGTGAGCCTATTATGGGATCCACGCGAGCTTTCTATCGTGGAAACATCTGGGCGTCCCGCAACTTTTACTGATTCACATGTAGCCCCTAAAATGCTTACAAAAGGAAAACAGAAAGCGTGGAATAAACTTGCCGAAACGGAAAAGTGTCCCACGGGCGCGCCGTGATTCCGATCCGCGTGAAAATATTCACGGCCATAGAGGAGACCGTGGGACACCTTTTTGAATATGTGTCTCGAATTTGCTCCCACGCGGCGCGCAAAATCGCGCAAGGAAAAATCGGACCAAAAATTAACCAATGCTCCAGCAGTATTAATGACCCTGATGTAAACAAGACAAACGTCTTTCTCTGGTCTGCATCCCCTTATACAATTGTGTGTATTGAGCCGTACTGTATTGTACCCATTCTGCAATCTGTTAAATAAATAAAAAGAACGTTTGACTGGCCGCCGAGCCATACTGTAGTGTACATGGTGACTGCTTGACTTAAAAAAAAAAAAAAAAAAAATATTAATAAAAATATTTAATAATTTTTTTTTTAATAATTTTTTTTTGGCTTCCCCTGTTATTTTACCCACGCGACGCCACTGTACCTGTACCTCCCCTCCCCCAGGCTGCCAGTGACCCCAGCATTTTTCCAAGGGGATCATCTTATCTTATCTTCCTGCTTCTTGCTTCTGCTATGCAAGCTGCTTTTCACTGTCGCTCCGTGTTTTTCTACCTATCGCTACCTTAATGATTTATTATAGCCCTTTCAACTCTAAATACTCTGTATGTTAACTCCCAGTTCCATGGTACTTCTCCAGAACTGTGAATTTATTTATTTAGATTTATGACCGCAGTACTTCACCGAAAGGACGAGTAGCGAGATCTCTCCGTGGGAGGACAGGCGAAATGAAGAAGTCTCCGTCTTATCAGCTACACACAAAGGACTATGTCGGGCACTGCTGAAGTCGAGGATATTTATGAAAGGCGAGAATACTTCATACTTCATTTTGAGTTTTAACGAGACGGAAGACGACAGTGGTTTTGGTTGTCTGAGTAATAGCACAGCTCCAGGGCAACGGAACTCCCCCGTGTAGGAGAGAGCGACGGAAGCTGCCCCGTTTAGGAGAGAGCGACAGACAGCTCTCCTGTATGATATTTCATAAAGACCCCGGATGTGAAGTGAGTGACCCACCATCACCACCACCACCACCACCATCACCACCACCACCACCATCACCACCATCATCATCATCACCACCACCACCAGCTAAGTACCTAGCTTAGCTTCAGTTTAGCCTAACCTGAAAAGACAGGAAATAAGGGAATATGCCGGGACTCGGCTCTCCCACAGAATGTACTAATTGCTTGAAGATGCGTATGAAGATTGTAAAGCTGGAGGCTCGGGTTTCTACCCTGTACCAAATACAGCAGAATGAGCAATTCCTTGACTCTATGCTTGAAGCTACTACAAATATAGCCAACAATACCATGATTGAAACCTGGCCTATGCTAGCAGCTATAGAACAGCACCACCCAAAAGACGGTCCTTGGCACAACCAAAGAGCTAGACCAAAGCAGTGGATCACCATCAAGGAAAAAAAGAGAAAAAAACGAACCAGGACCTCACCCCCGGTACCGCCAAGAAATAGTTTCAACCTACTCTCAGAAACATGCATATCAACACCCAAAGCAAAGAGACATAGAAGCGTGGCTAACAACGCTAACGAAGCAAACAGCGGGCGAAACGGAGCTCACGCTAACGACGCTAATAGCAAGAATACCGGAGCTCACGCTAACACTAGCGAAGCAAACAGCTGGCATGCCGGAGCTCACGCTAATGCTAGCGAAGCTAACAGCCGGCACATCGGAGCACACGCTAACGACGAGACGACGAGGAAAACAGAGCCACTAGCGACACGGCTAGCAAACACGACCCAGACCGAGCGAACGGCTAACAGCGAAGAGACTATCATGCGCCGAGAACGTTGCGGTAGCCAACGCCGAAGGTACGGGACCAGCGTTAACATGCCGGCTATTGAGAAGGCTAACGAGGCTTCACCAAGGCCACAGGACTGTGGAAAGAACCGGCAGACTAGGCCTAGCCCAAAAACAAACGGCCCCAAAACTGTTGGAAAGAAAAATGCTAACCTCACACAGAAAATAGACTGTATACTGATTGGAGATTCCACAACAAGGTATGTGGAGATGGCAAACACAGAAAATATCTGTCTAGACAATACATCTGTCAAAGAGCTGGCCGAAAAACTTCCAACACTAATCAGACCGGGAATAAGAAAAATTGTCATTCACTTTGGATCGTTTGACATCCTGCGAAAGAAGACTGGCACAGAGACTTTGAAAGACGATTTCACACGTTTAATGAACACACTAGACAAACATCAGTCTGTGTACACAAACACTGATGTGTCCATCAGTGGACCAATTGCATGCTTTCGCAGAGGACAGGAAGCATTCAGTCGACTCCTAAATTTTAATTCATGGTTAGGGGCTGCATGTCTCGTACACGACCTGAAATTCATTGACAACTTCAATGTTTTCTGGAATAACCCAGAACGTTTTCAAAGAAATGGCTTCTTCCCAAATCGCTTAGGTTCAAAGCTCCTATCAGCAAACATGCGTCATGCCTTGGCCATGGCCTCCAAGAATATTAAGCTCACACCAGCACGAGAGATAATCATGAAGGACATAATCTCACCACGGATTACAGCAGCACAAGACGTCCCGTCCCCCCCCATATCACACAAGGCCATCTCGTCTGATCAAATGTCCCCGAAAGCACAGAACAGTCAGTACGGTACAGAATAGCACAATTGCCATGCCATCTCTCAAAACATACAAGTAATCCTAACCAGCCAATGGCATGGTGAAAAATATACACCATCAATGCGTTTACCTGCTATTAACCTCAGGGCCATCACGGTCAAGCCAAAGCAGACCTCCTCTAAAGAAGTCCAACAAATAAAATTAGCTCTCCTAAATGTCAGATCACTGAATAATAAAACGTTCTTAGTAAATGATCTGATTAAAGAAAATAACTTAGATTGCATCTGCCTAGTAGAGACATGGCTAAATAATGACACAGCTACATCAATAATGATAGAAGCTTGTCCACCAGACTATAACTTTTTTCAAATACCCAGAAAAAATAAAAGGGGCGGAGGAGTTGCAGCAATCTTCTCCTCAAAACTCTTGTTTAGAATCACAGAACTAGGCGAGTTCATGTCAATGGAATATCTTGCCATTGAACTAAAAACAGAATCAACTATTATTGTCACAATATACCGCCCGCCTAGACACTCACCAGTATTTATACAGGAGCTCTCTGAACTGATCTCACTATGTGTTACCGGATATGATAAGGTGATCCTAAATGGAGACCTGAACATCCATTTTAATAAGAAAACAGACTCCAAAACTATGGAACTAAAAAATCTACTGGATAGCTTTGACCTAATACAGCATATAACAAATGCAACTCACCGGCTTGGGAATACACTAGACTTAGTTATAACAACAACTGGGCTAAGCATAACAAATATCTCAATAACTGAACTACCTCTCTCCGACCATCACTGTATATTTTTTGATACTCAAATAACCCTTACTAAAACAAAAAAAGAAATCATAGTTAAAAAGAGGCTCCTAAACGACAAAGCTGAATCAAAGTTCATTGATCTTATCAGACTACATGAACCTGCACACAATCATGACAGCTCTCTAAATGAAATGGTAGAAAATCTCAATGATGCAATGTCATCTATATTAAATTCTGTCGCCCCATTAAAAACGAAAAAGAAGAAAACTAGAGCCTCGCCCTGGTTAAACTATAATACGGTCAACGAAGAAAAAAGGAAATGTCGTGCAGCGGAGCGAAAATGGAGAAAAACAAAAACCACCATATGCTGTGATATATACAAAGATGCTTTAACTGCTTATAATAAAACCATCCGCTTAGCAAGGAAAGATTACTTCTCTAAAATCATTACAGAAAATGCTGGAAACTCCAGAATCCTCTTTTCCACTATTAATGTACTACTGAACACTGCCCCTACACCTCCTCAGTCATCAACGGTTAAGTGTGAAGAACTTGCACTATTCTTTAACAACAAAATAACCTTGATCAGGGCCAGCATTACTCATGATGGAAATAAAGTTGATTGCGGCAAACCGTGCAATGTAACCATGAGAAGTTTCACATGCATCACATTAGATGTACTCTGCAAAACTGTCTCAGAATGTAACTCCTCCACCTCAGACATTGACCCTATACCTACAGCTTTCTTCAAACGGGTATTTAATAGTGTTTCAAGCCCTGTGCTAGATATCATAAACACTTCCCTTAGGACTGGTATTTTCCCGGATGCCTTTAAAACAGCAGTTGTAAAGCCATTACTAAAAAAACCTAACTTGGATAGTAATGAAATGGCAAATTATCGTCCAATATCCAACCTACCATTCATTAGTAAAGTACTTGAAAAGATAGTTTCAGTTCAAATAAATTCCTTTCTTGAAGAAAACAACATCTTAGAAGAATTTCAGTCAGGATTCAGAAAATATCATAGCACTGAAACTGCCCTCACCAAAATAATCAGTGACCTCAGACTAAACTCTGACGAGAATAAGATCTCCATCCTTATCCTGTTAGATCTCAGTGCAGCATTTGATACAATCGATCACGATATTCTAATCGATCGTCTTGAAAACCATGTCGGTTTCTCAGACCATGTGCTAGGCTGGTTTAAAACATACATCAGAGGGAGGAAATTCTATGTTAAACTAGGAGATCACATGTCTGATATATACGACAACAACTATGGAGTTGCACAAGGGAGTTGCTTAGGTCCTTTACTCTTCTCCCTTTACATGTTACCGCTGGGTGATATCATCAGAGAACATAATGTAGATTTCCATAGCTATGCGGATGATACACAACTGTACATATCTGCTGAACCAAATGATACAGCGATTAGCTCCATTACAGACTGCTTACTGGCAATAAATAAATGGATGAGTAAGAACTTCCTGAAACTAAACGAGAACAAAACTGAAATTCTAATTATCGGCTCCAAAACTAAAAAAGAAACATTAATAAAGAACCTGGGGGGACTAACCCCTTGGATCAAATCTGAGGTCACTAGTCTTGGGGTTGTCATAGATTCAGAACTGAACTTCAATTCTCATATTAGCAAAGTGACGAAAACATCGTTCTTCCATCTCAGAAATATAGCAAAAGTACGACCATTTATTAATCAGAACGATGCTGAGAAGCTAATTCATGCATTCATATCTAGCCGGTTAGACTACTGTAATGCACTTTTCACAGGTCTCCCTAAGAAAACCACAGAGAGGCTTCAGCTAATCCAAAACTCTGCAGCCCGACTGCTAACTAGAACCAAAAGGAGAGAGCACATTAGTCCAGTCTTAGCCGCTTTACACTGGCTTCCTGTAACATTTAGAATTGACTTTAAGGTCCTTCTCCTTACATACAAAGCTCTAAATGGACAGGGACCTAGCTACATCGCCAACACTCTAATAAATTACACACCAGCAAGAACACTGCGATCATCAGCTGCTGGACTACTAGAGGCTCCCAGAAGCAGTCAAAAGAGGATCGGTAATGCAGCCTTTATCAACTATGCCCCAAAACTATGGAACAAACTACCCCAAAACATCAGGGAAGCCAACTCGCTAGACATCTTTAAAAGACAGCTTAAAACCTATCTCTTTGCTCAGGCATTTCACTGATAGATATCTGCTACCACCTAGTGGCAAGAGGAAACATCAGGGATATCCTGACACAACTTGTATTTATTCTTACCCTGCCTACTCTTTTACACTGCCAATCAAATTCATGTGTCGGTTATTGCACTTTTTACTTCTTACTGATGACTATTTTTAAACTGAATCATTTTAAACTATTCTTATTATTTGCTATGCCCGCTCATGCCTGTTTTTTTTTTTTTTTTTTTTTTTCTGTCCGTCGGTTAGTGCACTTTTTAATTACTGAATAGAGAGCCTATTAGGATGCTAGATCCTAATGTGAAACACTATGCTTATGGCAGATCAATCAGCATGGATTGTCTGTAAACTTTAATACATGGCAGTTTGGTTTGTTAGAACAGACTGTAATATTATGCTTATGGCAGATCAATCAGCATGGATTGTCTGTAAACTTTAATACATGGCAGTTTGGTTTGTTAGAACAGACTGTAATCTTCACTTGAACCAGGTTAACTGTGTCCTGGCTGTTAGTAGAACCAGGTTAACTGTGTCCTGGCTGTAGCATTGTAGAACCAGGTTAACTGTGTCCTGGCTGTAGTAGAACCAGGTTAACTGTGTCCTGGCTGTAGTAGAACCAGGTTAACTGTGTCCTGGCTGTAGTAGAACCAGGTTAACTGTGTCCTGGCTGTTAGTAGCGTTTAGTAGAACCAGGTTAACTGTGTCCTGGCTGTAGTAGAACCAGGTTAACTGTGTCCTGGCTGTTAGTAGAACCAGGTTAACTGTGTCCTGGCTGTAGCATTGTAGAACCAGGTTAACTGTGTCCTGGCTGTAGTAGCTTATGGCAGATCAATCAGCATGGATTGTCTGTAAACTTTCACTTGCTTATGGCAGATCAATCAGCATGGATTGTCTGTAAACTTTATGCATTGTTGTCACTTGCCATATCTTGCTATGCTCGCTCATGCCTGTATTTTTTATGTCCGTTCTATTTTATAATTTTTATTTTATTTTATTTTTATTTTACTATTTTTAAACTGAATCATTTTAAACTATTTTTACTATTTGTGTTACTGAAAACTGTAAGCGGAGAGCCTATTGGGATGCTAGATCCTAATGTGAAACACTGTGATTCTACCTGTCTATCTTTTTATGCTCGCTTATGCCTGTATTTTTTACTGTTGTGAAGCACTTTGAACTGCAACCTCTGTATGAAAAGTGCTATACAAATAAAGTTATTATTATTATTATTATTATCTTAAGGTGTCACCATAATGTGACTGGGCCCAGCGGTAAAAGACTCATGTCTCGAAATCAGATCGTCAGAAAATGAATGCAGTTTTTTCTTCTTCTCCATATTATCACTGTTTGAATTACTGTAACAGTTACAGTATCTCTAAAAAAAACGTTGTTTAAAAAGGGCAGTTTGTGACACTTAGGCTACGTTTAGACGGAGAGAGTCTGAACAGAAACCGCAAAAGTCGTCTTACGGTTTCACTTTTAATTTTGCGTTTAGACTATCGTTTTGGGATGGAATTCTCCGTGCAGACGAGGCTGTAACGACTCCAGACGACTGAGCCCCGCTGTCACACGATTGGCGCATATGTCACATGACGTGCTGTGAAGACCCGCCCTACTCTGCCTCTGATTCGCAGACTGTGGGTGGGGATCCAGATGTAATGCGATCCAGAACCGGGCCATAAGATACTTTTTAGGAGTCCATAAATACACACCAAAAGGGGCTATAGAAGGGGACATGGGGTGGGACTCTTGCTTGGTCAAGCAAAAAGGTGAAATGGTGAGGTTATGGAACCGCCTGGTCCAGCTGCCAAATGGCAGGGTGACAAAAAAGATTTTTAATTGGGACAGAGCACACGGTCATCCCTGGTCAAGAGAGATGTCCATGATTTTTTCTTCTACTGACTTGAGTATGATTTTTATGAACAATCTGCAGTGTAAGGTTCACATAATTAAAACAAAATTATCAACAATCCATCAGGATAAGTGGAAGGTGGAGATTTGGAAAAAACCTAAACTTAGAAAATATGTTGCAATTAAAAATGAGTATTTTACTGAACCTTATGTAATGTTAAACTTAAAGAGAAGACGGAGGTCTTTGTGTGCCCAGTTGAGGTCTGGCACCCTGCCATTAGCTGTGGAAGTGGGTAGATTCCAGGATAAACCTGGGCCCTGTTTCTCGTACCTGGTTCAACTAAGTCGATCAAGATGTCATTATCCAGATTCAGTTAACCCGATGTTTGAAGCCGGGATTTTCCTGTTCCTCGAAGGTGGATTCAGTCTCGTTAACTCGATTCAGACTTGAGACCCAGGCTAAGTGCGCGCGGCCGCTTCAGGTGAAAAGCCAGCACGTATCGATGGCAGAGATCCTGATTCTCTAACGGCATTGATTGATTAATTGATTTAAAACTTTATTGACAGATTGCAATACGGCTCAATCGCCTCGCCGACAAGTTAAATGCGTTATCTATAGGCTAACTTTAAGTCCCTCATTACCTCAATCAATCAGATTATATTTCTTTAAACTTGCCTGCTGGATTGAATAATCAAATGAGATCTTGCTAGCGAAAATAATTAGGTAAACTGTTATACAGAATTACGATACGGCTCTCTTACCCATTGATTGATGTATAGTCGATCTTTAACTTATCTCCACTGTAGTCTAACGGGTTGTTCTTTTGACTTTCACGCAGACGACCGGGGTTCGAAACCCTAGTCTTTTCCTTCTTTTTGCAATATAGGAATAATTCAATTTGGTGCACGTTGAGAGCTATATAAAGAATGACATCCTCAATGCATGTAGATTTATAATATTTTAACTTAAAACCAGGCTACTTTGGCGTATAATCATTAATATTATATTCAAAAAAATTATATTGGAAACACGGGGTTTCAAACACCGGTCGCTGGGTTGGCAGGCTTGAGCACTACCGCTGCGCCACTGTGCCAGATGGGATAAATTCATTGTTTATACATTAATGAACGAGAGACCCGTGTTTAGAATATTCTTTATTTTGAATGAAGTTTTATTTCTTTATCCTCATTCATTAATGTGACGTCAACGGCTCATTCAATTTCTCAAATCCGTCAAACAGCGCATCTCATCAGACATCTTAATCCCAGTTACAATTAAAATAACCACGTCATAATGTGTACATCGCACCGAGCGAGCGCCACGGTATATATAACGTGCATTATTTAGGACAAAGTGAATTTAGTATCAGAATTTTGGGTCTATTTTACATTTCAAAAGCCCCCTCTGGAAGAATGGAGCACAAAAACGTAATTCAGAATGGTATAATGCAGATCGTAGACTGTGGGAATAATTTCAAGAAACGGGCTGTCACTTTTTTGCGGGGGCGTGGCGATGGTTCAGGCTAACTTGAACTTAAACTCTGCTTTCGACCAGGCTCAAACTTTTGGATCTGTTGTCATGGTGATTTGGAAAATCCAGGTACGGGGAGCCGGAAGGTCCGGCTTAAGTCAGAATTAACCGAAAGTTATCCGGCTAACTCAGTTATCCAGGTACGGGGAACGGGGCCCTGAGGAGGAGCGGTTGTGTATTCTGTGTGATCTGGGAGTGGTGGAGGATGAATATCATTTTGTTTTTTATTGCCCTTTGTACACCGCTTTGAGGAGGGCTTTATTTGAGAAAATTCAAATTGTAAATCCAGATTTGTTTTGGCAGTCTTAGAGTTGTATGTTAAGTTTTTTTGTGGAGGACATCTTCGGTTTTTGCAGGATTTTTGGAGAAGGCATGGCACTTGAGACAAAACACACTGTATCCTATATAATTGTATTTGAATTCATCTTGTTTTTCTGTTTATTTACATTGAGTACAGCTTGTGTTATATTACGTTTTATTGTATTTTCTTGTATTTTCTTATGGCCATCTTGGTCTATATGTCATTTGTTAAGTAATTGGTAAAGTATATTATTATATACTTATTGTTATGTGTCTTGTAAGCCCGTATGGGCTGGGCATACATCTGTATGTAAGACACGGAAATAAAAATATCAAATCAAATAAAAAATATTCAGATTTAATTGTATTGCCTATATTTATGTCTTTCCTTCCTATTAACCTGCCAATATCTGTACCTCCCATCCCCCCTCACCCAAGCTACTATGACGCCCACATTTCCCCACAGGGATCAATAAAGGAATATGTTATCTTATCTTATCTTAAATGTATAAAATCTATAACTTTTCAATAATGTGTACTAAATGAAATGACTTCCGACTGGGTTATTTTAAAGGGGACATGCATTATAAATGGCTTTTTTCTGTGTTTAGCATGGTTTTATAGTAATACGGGTTAGTATCAATGGGTCTGTGTCTCTAATTACCATAATGATTCATCCGTCTAGTCTCGAGTTCACAAGATCCTCCCTCACTCAACTAAGCTGTTCTGATTTGACGGTTTTGCTGACGTTAATATAGCACTGATTTGCATAACTAACGCCCCCTCTATGGTTGACAGCGACAGCAGACAGAGCGAGGCAGATAGTGTAACCCGACACTTCCTCAAACAGAGAGAGGCAGACAACGAGCGAGTGAGAGAGAGAAGGAGAGAGGGAAAGAGAGAGAGAGGAGTTTCTGTCGGGGAAACAAACCGCGCGTGAGGAAGCAGCAGTAGCACATACTCATTTACACACAACCTGGGCTGGACCTGGCGCGGGGAAGCAGCAGTAGCACATACTCATTTACACACAACCTGGACCTCGCGGGGAAACAGCAGTAGCACATACTCATTTACACAGTGCCTATGGGCGGAGCCAGGCCAAAGATTTGGCTTTTGAATACTTGATTAGAAATATAAAACAATTAATTTCTTTTAATAAAAGCTTAGAGATGTGTTCAATAGACTCACAGGAATTGTGTAAAGTTGCCCAAATAGTGCTAGGAATAGCAATGCATGTCTCCTTTAAATGGAGTAAATTAACTAATACAGCAAAGTCCAGCTACAGGTTCCAAGCTTAATTTGGATGAAATGCAGCTACTCAGACTTGTCTCTCTCAGTGAACGTGACACCAGCAGCGTGGGGCATAGTGTAGATGATGACTGGAGATGCTCAGGTGTCTAGGAGGAGCGCATTGTTGTGTCAATGGAGGACAGAACTAGGGATGTCCGATATTATCGGCCGATATTGGCATTAAAATGTGATATCGGAAATTATCGGTATCGGTTTAAAAAAATTCTTTTTTATAATTTTTTTTAACATTTATTTAACCTGTATTTACCCAGGCAAGCAAGTAAGAACAAATTCTGATTTTATTTATTGTCAAAAGTATGCATAATGTTGTGTTAATTCCATGACAAGAGATATGTAATGTTAATTACCTGAAATTATTCAGTTTTTTGGGGGGGGGGGGAACCCTGCATATATCGGTATCGGTTGATATCGGTTGATATCGGTATCGGAAATTAAGAGTTGGACAATATCGGTATATCGGTATCGGTAAAAAAGCCAATATCGAACATCCCTAGAAAGAACATAAAGGGGGATAAATAATGAACATATTCAAGTATTAAAACAAATCTCTGTCCATGTCATTATCCGTGCGTCCCCAAATTCATATTCAAATTCAGGTTCATCCCTGATCTCCACACAGGACTGACCTATGGAACACTTTGACATTTCAGCAACTCTTTGCCCTCTGATTGGCCATTGGAGCATTGCGATGTGTTGTGATGGATGTGGCCTAATGGCTCCTCAGCAGCTAACAGCTCTGCATGAAAATATCTTGTGTCTGGCAAGGGATTAACAGATTCACTCCCATCTGAAGGTAAGAAGGGATGAGAGGAGAGGAGGAGGGAGGGAGAGAATACAAGAGAGATGTGATGGACAAAGAAAGAAAGAAAGAAAGAGAGGGATTAGAGGGGCGGGTGACCAAAGAGAGATACAGTAGTGGATGGTGTTAAAAATAGAGATAACATTTCTACATGGAACATATTCCTCTGAGGACGCAGCATGCTGGAGATGTTGTTTTGTGGGAAATATTGTATGTTAAGGATGACATGTGTGTGTGTGTGTGTGTGTGTGTCTGTGTGTCTGTGCACGCACGTGTGTGTGTGTGATAGAGAGAGAGAGAGAGAGAGAGAGAGAGAGAGAGAGAGAGAGAGAGATAGAGAGAGAGAGAGAGAGAGAGAGAGAGAGAGAGAGAGAGAGAGAGAGAGAGAGAGAGAGAGAGAGAGAGAGAAAGAGAGAGAGGGGGGGGCAGTGAGAGAGAGGGAGAGAGAGTCTGCTCAACTAGGTCACCAAAGCTTTCCTCTTTCACTGTCTCTTTTCCTCCCTCTCTTTTCCTCTCTCTGTCTATCTCTCCCCCTCTCTATCTCTCGCTCTCCCCTCTCTCCTTCTCTCTCTCTCTCTCTCTCTCTCTCTCTCTCTCTCTCTCTCTCTCTCTCTCTCTCTCTCTCTCTCTCTCTCTCTCTCTCTCTCTCTCTCATGCTCCCTCTCTCTAGCCCCCCTCTCTCTCTTCCTCCCTCTCTCTCCCTATCTCTCTTTCTCTCTCTCTATCCACCGCCCCTCCCTCTCTCTCTTTCTCTCTCTCTCCATCCCTCTCTCTCTCTATAAAATCCTGTTCCAGTCGATAGTGAGGCTTATGGAATATGAAAGCATTCTCTCTACCATTTTCAGAGAGAATTGTGTTTTTCAAATGAGGCCTGGCTTTCAGAAAAGTCTCCTATGAATGGGATCACATTCTTACTGATATTTAACAAAAAGATACCCACATTTTATTCTCCTCTTCCACGCTTCACGTTTTACCATTTCTTTCTGTGACATAATATGTCTATAATATTATACAGTCGCCTATATTTCATTTTAGCTGGTGACCTCACTGGAGTTCACAATTCAAAATAATTTTAGATTAGTGTTTTGCATGGGTAGACAGCGTGGGTGGGGGAAACTATCCATACAGCAATATATTGTGATATTTTGCATGCTGATATTATATATATTTGATTTTGATTTGATTGAAGTTTATTACAAATATGCAACAACAAACAAACATCAAGTACAGATATAGCCTTAAGGCGTTCAAATAATAAATGTACATGTATATAAAAAAGAAAACAAAAAAAACTAAACAAAAAACTAACAAAAAACTATTTTTGTTTGTCATTTACATGAAGTGGGAAGAACAGCATACACTTATTTAATCCCAACCCATTTTTACTCATCAGATCATACTATATTAACTTTACTAATTCATACTTTACTAACTGCTCGTTTTGTTGTCAGACATATATATATATATATATATATTAGGGCTGTCAGGCGATTAAAAAAATTGATCTACTTAATTACAGGATTTGTAATTAATTAATCTAATTAATCACATTTTAATCGCATAACCATTAAATGAAAATTTGTATGCCTGATATTCTATATTATATAATCATATTTCAAATTGCATGTGTCCGGTTGGCAGAATTCAGTACTGTATCTACAAAACCTTCTGTTTAATCATCTTCCATATTCATTTGCTTAGATTTTTCAGGTCTGGTAAATGTTAGCATGGTGATATTCACAGTCAAAGATAAAAAAAAAAAATGTATTGATATTCTCATTTGGTTCATTACAATTTACTCAAGCCTAGTAACAGACACAGTATTTCTGACACTGGGAATACATTCCCTGAGATCCATAGATGTCCCTATATAATCAGATACCAGGAACATGCAAATTTATATTTAAAAAATATAAAAAAAAGTCTGTAAATAATAATTCTACGTTCTTATGGAATGAATGAGATAAAAAAATATATACAATATATATTAAAAAAAAATTGTAATACATTTTGAGTTAATTTTCATAACGTGAGTGTAATTAATTAATCTAATTAACGCGATAAACTGACAGACCTAATATATTGTGATGAGGGATTCACCAGGCCATATAGCCCCACAGCAGAGAGCTGGGAGAAACAGGCAGCATGGCAATCAGCACCCACAGCTGGTGAATCACCCAGACCAGGCCTCATCAGCAGAAACACAAAAGGAGGCTTCTGACAGCACATGGGTAGGTTAGACTGACTCACTTCAAACCAGAGCTCACACGTTTGTCCTTTAACCCTAGACGGAGAAGACTGACCGGCCGCCCCACCAAGCGTGCAGACTGCTGGGACACCGCGCCTCTAGCATGCCTGGACCGGCTGCCCCCCCCCCACTCCCCCACAGAGACTTCCATGGGGTTCACCACCCCACTGATGTGAAGGAAGGGTGTGCTGCATTTACAACATGAAGACAATTTTGAGCAACACGGCATGCAACACAATGACCGTTTCATCTCGATTATCTTGTTTTCATGATTGTGGGAAGAAAAAATTATCGTAATTGAAATTGTAATTGGATTATCGCCCAGCCGTATACCTGAAAAAGGTTGTGAATGAACAAAAGGGATATTCTTTACTTATGAAAATTGCTGCCCCTCTGGATTTGAATTGTAAGCGGGAGTGCAACACTTAGCCCACCCAGCCTGCATGCAGACGGCCATGATCTTGATTTCTCAGGTGGGTTTTCCCGGAGAAACATTATGTCTGCCTTCAACGTTTTGAGGTGCACCATTACTCTTTTTACAGCCCTGTTCATCCCTTTCGTCTTCTGTGAGAAATTGGACTAATCTCTCGCCTCTATTCTGCACATCAATCATACCTTTCTGGCTCCAGATAACGGGCCGTCTAGCTCCACGCAGCAACATCACAAAGACCATGTAAATAAAGCTGTAGCTGCCATGACAATAACAAACAAACAAACACACAGCGCACCCCCCCCTTGCCTCAACGACTATCGCCCTGTAGCTCTCACCTCCATAGCCATGAAGTGCTTTGAGAAGCTAGTGAAAGGCTACATCTGTTCCTCCCTAACACCTTGGACCCCCTGCAATTTGCATATTGCCCAATAGGTCCACGGAGGATGCCATAGCCCATGTGCTGCACACAGCAGCATCAAACCTGGACAAAGGGCAGGGGAACTATGTGAGAATGCTATTCATTGACTACAGCTCAGCATTCAATACTGAAGGATTTGGGGTGCTTTTTCAATGTATGTGATGTATAGATTGGGGGGAGATGATCACAGCTAAAACTGTGAGATCGAAATGTGCATGGAAGACGGTGATAGAAGAAGCGGTTCAGAGGCAGTAGCCAGCAGAATGTTTAGCAGCCAGCCGAATGTTTTGCATTCCTTGCAAGAACAAATTGATAAGAGCGAGTGTACTGTAGGCCCAGAGCAGGAGGGAGAGAGGTTCATCTTAATGAAAGTTTAATGGTGTTAAAGGTTATGCAGTTGTCATGACAGCACGTCGCATGACAACCAGAAGGCGGGCCGTCGTTGCTACGGCGAAGATCTATAAGTCGAACAGTGTTTCCGGGTGTAGGGCAGACTAAAATCTGACTGAGACCAAAGAAACAAATCCCACAGGAGGGAAGGGACCAAGAGACTCTCTCCTCTTATCCCAGAGGGGGGGGGGGGGGGAGAATGCCACATCATCATTAGCTTCGGCTACCACGAGGATGGTCTTGGCTAACGAACAGGCCTGACCACTGTTGGACTGAGAGACAGAGGGACAATAGACTGGACTGAAAGATCATTAGATAGACTGAACACACCGAAAGGTCATTAGAATAGACTCTTCAAGGACAATACAATCTGTTAACATCTGAGCTGAGGTTTCTGTTTAGAGAAATAAACACGATTTTCCTTGTAAGGTATTTCACGTTGTCGAAGTGTCAGATTCTTACGGAGGTGGAGAATTATTATGGTTTGCGGATTGTACTAACGGGGAGAGATAAGGATCTTATCAGCCAGTGTCTTAGACGTCAGGACCATTAAAATGACACAACGCAGAGGAATGCCGAGAGATAAGAACAACGGAAAAAGACTTTTTCAATAATGGGACGACAGTGGACAACAGTCATCGTGTGTGGGAGAATCATGATCGAGCAAGGCCGGCCAGCCCTGGGAGAGAGCATCGAGTCGAGCGGTCATGAGGCGGACCAGCGCTGTAGGAGAAACAGCGCTTAGGAGAAAGATGTGAGTTCACTGTGCACACACGGTTGTTTTGATCTTTTAAGCCAAATAAAAACGAACAGATAGTGCATCCGTAAATAAGAAGCGACAGAGAAGCCAGCTGTAATAATATGAGCAGAGAGCCATGGTGTTTTGAAAAACCAAGATGGGTTTTATCTACAGGGAATGAAAAACAAACGGGCCGGTGAAGGAAGGCAGTGTTCTAAGGGGTTAATTCCATTTTTGTTGGTCTGTAATATAAGGGTTGTTTTCCTCGCAAGAGGCAGGAACGCAGGACTGTGAGTCGGGAGAATCTACCTACGTTTTTCAGACCTACCGTCATTTGGCATTCAGTTTATTTTTGACCTGTTCAGTACTTGCATGTTTAGTAGATCATCTATTGTCATGTGACCTGCAGACATCATTATGACCTGTTTGGCCGACGAGACTCTAAGTTAGGCCTTGAAAAAGGAGGGCAGCGGCCGTTTGTTTGAGAGAGTAGCCATTTGCACCGAGTCAAGATGGCTGCAAAGGAGCCACGAGGAGATAACAACAGATAAAGAACCAGGAGGTGACACGTCAACTAAAACACCATAGAGGAGGAGTAGGTCGCCACCTAGTGGCGGAGGGGGGGTAGTGCTGGGGAGTTTTCATTACCCATAGGGGAATATTTAGATATAAGTCTGTACTACCATCTAGTGGCGGAGTGGGGGAGTGAGTTAAGTTAGAGAATCTACTGCAGCACAGAGAGTGGATCTATTATAATAATAATATTAGATATAGAGTTTAATTATACAATGGATTAAATAAGAATTGCACAGAAAGATGGTGCAGTTATTTGAATGGGTTAATTATGGAATAAAGAGGGAGTTTGAATTCCAGTGGGGCCTTCTCACACCTAATAGATAGGCAGGGTCTTCAGAAGACACGTCACCAGAAGAACTGGCGCGCGCTGGGGGTCAAACTGGGATGAAGAGTTGCGCGGAGTGGGTATCGGAAGCTGCAAGTGTCACGCCGGAAGACAACAAACAGGGAACCGCCATGTAAGATGGATAATAGGTGTGGAGAAGGTGGTAGACTAATAGCAAAACAAGGGAAGTCGAATGTACAGACGACTGCTGGTGTTGTGTTTCTGCTTTCAGCGGAGGGAGACACCGACAGCGGTGGAGATGACCAGGAGACAGACTGGAGGAGGAGGAAGCCGCAGGGGCCAGGCACCGCAGCCTGGTACACATATCATCCACGACGAGAGAGGAGACGGCGGCGGTGGAGGAGCAGATGTGGAGAGGACAGCCAGAGACACTGAGCAGTAGCAGACCAGGGGACACATTTTTGCCTAGGGGACCACGCCCTGGAAGGGGGACCAGCTGAGGAAAGGAGCCGTCACTGAAAGGGGCCCTTGCCCTAGGAGACGGGACCGGCCCAAGATGGGAGGTGTACTGTAAGAGGGAAGGGAGCGCTCTGATTTGGACGTGGGGTGTACCTAATAGGGGGGCCGAAGGGTTCAGGTGTGTTGTCTGAAAAGTTGCAATCTGTGTTTTTCTCTGTCTCTCTCTCTCTCCTCCCTGACCGTTGTTTATCCTTTCTGGTTTGGGTGTGATGCGGGTAATGGAAAACAACAAGGCAAACAGCAGACGGCGGGGCCCTCATTGTTATGAGTCTATTTTTGTGTATAATTAATTGAAAAACCAAGTAGTCTGTTGATTCTGAAGGTTGATTAAGAATCAAAGGGGGGAATGAAGGATTTGGGGTGCTTTTTCAATGTATGTGATGTATAGATTGGGGGGAGATGATCACAGCTAAAACGGTGAGATCGAAATGTGCATGGAAGACGGTGATAGAAGAAGCGGTTCAGAGGCAGTAGCCAGCAGAATGTTTAGCAGCCAGCCGAATGTTTTGCATTCCTTGCAAGAACAAATTGATAAGAGCGAGTGTACTGTAGGCCCAGAGCAGGAGGGAGAGAGGTTCATCTTAATGAAAGTTTAATGGTGTTAAAGGTTATGCAGTTGCCATGACAGCACGTCGTATGACAACCAGAAGGCGGGCCGTCGTTGCTACGGCGAAGATCTATAAGTCGAACGGTGTTTCCGGGTGTAGGGCAGACTAAGATCTGACTGAGACCAAAGAAACAAATCCCACAGGAGGGAAGGGACCAAGAGACTCTCTCCTCTTATCACAGAGGGGGGGGGGGGGGGGGGGGGGGGGAGAATGCCACATCATCATTAGCTTCGGCTACCACGAGGATGGTCTTGGCTAACGAACAGGCCTGACCACTGTTGGACTGAGAGACAGAGGGACAATAGACTGGACTGAAAGATCATTAGATAGACTGAACACACCGAAAGGTCATTAGAATAGACTCTTCAAGGACAATACAATCTGTTAACATCTGAGCTGAGGTTTCTGTTTAAAGAAATAAACACGCTTTTCCTTGTAAGGTATTTCACGTTGTCGAAGTGTCGGATTCTTACGGAGGTGGAGAATTATTATGGTTTGCGGATTGTACTAACGGGGAGAGATAAGGATCTTATCAGCCAGTGTCTTAGACGTCAGGACCATTAAAATGACACAACGCAGAGGAACTGGATGGAGAGCCAAACAGACGAAGACGTGATACTGGCCAGTTTGATCAGGATCTAACAATACCATAGTCCTTTGTTTCTATTACCGCCCTGTTTCTATTCTTACCTCCATCTCGAAAGTCATGGACATTTTTTTATACGAACAGGTCGAACAGTACCTTGCAGAAAAAAAATCAAATTTACGAATTCCAATCTGGCTTCAGAACATCCCACTCCACTGACACATGCCTTCCATATTTGAACGACCACATCAAACAAGAGGTGGACGCAGGCAAATACTGTGGCATGGTCATGCTGGACCTCCAAAAGGCCTTCGACACTGTCAATCACTCCATTCTGATTGACAAGCTAAAAGCAATTGGTGATAGACTAGTACATCAGTGAGCTGGATGCAATCCTACCTGGAGGGGAGAGAACAGATGGTGGAGGTAAACAGTACACTACCTCCCCCCCCCCCCCCCCCTCCCAGTGAGCTGTGGTGTTCCACCGCAAGCATTTTAGGACCGTTACTGTTCGTAATTTATGCAAATGACATGTCATCAGCCTGTGACTGCAACCTGTTCCTGTTCGTGGACGACTCAGCAGTGCTGGTCTCTGACAGGGACAAGTTGCAGGTTGAAAAAACCCTCAGCTCTGAACTCGGCAGAATCTGCACCTGGCTCGCTGATAATAACAAACTATCATTACACCTGGGCAAAACAGAGTCCATTCTCTTCGGATCAAATAACAAACTCAGCAAGACCAACGGCTTGGCTTCTCTGTTATAGTGGGTGACAATATTGTCACAAGGAAAGATGAAATTACATACCTGGGTTCCATCCTAGAGGCAAATCTTTCCTGTGACAAAATGGCAACCAATGTAATAAAAAAAGTCAACCAACAAACAAGATTCTTGTACCGGATCTCCTCTCTGGTAAACAAGTATACCCTGAAGACTCTAACAGGAGCACTCATTCAAGGGTACTACCAGACCAGGCTGCAGAAACAAATTAGTGGGGGGGCATAAAATGTTCTCGGGGGGGCACAATGGTTTTTCAACACAGGTTCCGTTTTATACGTTTCAGCTGGGACAACGGCGCTGTGGCTTGCTTGGCGCTGCCCATGGTGCTGAACTAAACAGCAGAGAGGCAATTGAAAAATCAAATTTCTCTATCTTAAGAACATTCACTTATACAAAAACAGACTGAACGGATATATATAACAGACCTTCTGGGGCAGCGGACTGAGAGCAGGGGACACAGACAGGCTGGATAAGATGGTCAGGAAGGCCAGTAGCGTGGTTAGGGTGTAGCTGGACGCCCTAGCGAGGGTGGCGGAGAGGAGGAACCTTGCTAAGCTCCAGGCCATCAGGGAAAACCCCTCCCACCCACTATACACAGACTTGGCTGACAGGAGGAGCATGTATTGTTATAGGCTCACACTACCTAAATGCAGCACTGAACGGCACAGGAAGTCCTTCATTCCGACAGCCATCAGACTATACAATATCACTGTGCCTCACTGCATCACTGAGCACAGAGTGACAGTTACCATCTTCCTGGACTCTTACTTTTTAAACAGCACTGTGCAATATTACACCTACTGTAGACTTCAGTATATTTTTACTGTATTTATTTACTGTATCTTTTATTCTATTTTTATTCTATTTCATTTTATTCTATTCTTAGGCCATTTGTTTTGTTATTCTTATTTGTGACTTGTTCTGTCTAAATGTTTAATGTTGAGTGATTTGCAGTGTCAAATTTCCCTCAGGGTAATACATTTCTATTCTATTCTATTCTATATCTTTGAAAAGTCTCCATTTATTCAACACTTCTGAATTCACTGACAAACTGAACTGAACTGACAAAAATAAGGTGCATAAAAAAGCAAACAAAATTCCTCCACAGGCTACTCACCATCATTAGTAGAGCGGCAAGCGGCGTTTGGGGACAGAGTGAAATCTTCTTAAAACACTGCCCCTCCACTCATTCCTGAACTTTTTTGTTAAGTCCTTCTCAAATGCCAACTGAATTAAATTGGCCTTGCGTCGATGAAGCATACTAAGGCGATGTTCTGTAAAGATGTTCTTGAGGGTAGGAAACTAATTCTTACAGAGTGCCGTGCTAGCTTCAGTAGTGTTGTTGATGACATCAGTGCCCACTAGGGCTGTCCCCGACTAAGCATTTGGATAGTCGACTTTGATTGACAAAAAAAAAAGAAAAGAAAAAAAAAAAAAAATCAGGGTGGGCACAGCTGACTCAGTGGGCGGGCCAGGCCCCCCAATGCCCGCCCATGGCGCCGGGTCTGGGTACTACGACTATGCCTGCACCTCATGGTACCAAAGCACCTCAAAGGCACTAAAAACAAGATTACAAACATCACAAAACAAACTGGTCAGACTACTGCTTAACCTCATTCCTAAAACCCACCTCACCCCTGCCCACTTTGACAACCTAGGATGGCTTAGAGTAGACGACTGAGTACAGCAACATGCAATGGGCCTGGTCTACAAGATACACTACACCACTAACGCAGTGTTAATTTTGGCAGCTATTTTAATTTTAGTTTTAGTCTTAGTCATGTGTCAAATGCTCCTTTTTCGTTTTCATCATATTTAGTCACATTCATTTATTTTTCGTTTAGGCAGTTTTAGTCAATTACAGGGCTGAGCATTTTAGACTTAGTCAGTTTTAGTCTCGATTTTGTCTTTTTTGTTTTAGTCTAGATTTAGTCGCAGAAAACGGATGACATTTTTGTCTAGTTTTCGTTAATGGAAAAAAAGGCATTTTATTCTCTTGTAATGCAATTCTATGTACCGCTACAGTCAGTCAAATTCACATTAATTTCTATTGGGATCATAGATTCATGTAGACACCCCTCTCCCCACTACCCCCATAATGTAATGAGTTAAAGATGTAAACAGTTAAAGACCCTCACCAGTCTTAAAATAACAAAAACAGTAAAGTGAACCGAACGTTTCCACAGCCCATGACATGACCCCTGGTTGTACAAAAATAATATATATACATATAGAGCATAGAAGTGCCCCACATATATACACCATAAGACATAATCAAACCAATAGTTTTAGTCTTAGTCATGTGTCAAATGCTCCTTTTTCGTTTATCATATTTAGTCACCTTCATTTATTTTTCATTTTAGTCTAGTCAGTTTTAGTCAACTACAGGTCTGAGCATTTTAGTCTTTGTCAGTTTTAGTCTAGATTTTGTCTTTTTTGTTTTAGTCTAGATTTAGTCAGGGGAAAAAGCTTTGTTGACATATTTAGTCATAATTTTCGTTGACAAAATTAACCCATTCTCTGCCGGGCATTGTACCCATCATTGTACCCTCTCTGCCAGCGCTATAAGTCTATGGAGATGTTCACCTTCTTTGCAGGGCTATAACTTTTTAAATTGTATTGCTAAATTGACATTACTATGGCCCATTCAACATCAATTATCTATCGTTCAGGATGTAGGAACGTTTTACTTTACGTTACATATTTTACTAAGTTACGACAAAAAATTTCGTCTTAGCCAGATTTCGGCCCATTTAAGACATATTAGGGCTGGGAGTGGGAGTCCCCAAATTTTTCTGAGATCAGATTTGATCGTGGCTGAGAGCAGATTTAAGAGTGCTGAGGAGCACTCTTAAATCTGCTCTCAGCCACGATCAAATCTCATGATTGATTGACTAATTTAAAATTTCATTATAACTTGACAGACTGGGCGCCCCAGTGGCGAACCACATAACGCGCTCAGCCGCGACACGGCCAACCCGGGTTCGACTCCCGAACCCGTCGTTATTTGCCGAATGTCTTCCCCCCACTCTGTCTCCCATTCCTCCTCTGTCTCTCCCTACTGGACTGCCCAGTAGAAATAAAGCGATAAAACGCCAAAAAATGTATCTTAAAAAAAAATAATAACTTGACAGACTGTGTTCTCATAGTGATTCCTTCACGTCAACGCTACAGGCCTCCTTGGAATTAATTACTTAATCATAATTAAAATAAATATGACAATATTTGTACGATAAGAAATTACGCATTTGATGTCGGAAAAATAAATAATATGGATTCATCTGATCACAGGGCAGCTGCTTAACCATATCTGAACCAGCTATTTTGGACAAATGTATAATTATTTTAATTACTCAGATATTCAAACACAATTATGCAATTATTGTGAAATGATTGAAAATAATAATTATTTTATGCCTTCTGTGGAATTTGTATTTCTTATTTGTTACACATCTGTTTTAATGATTAATTATATACATTTGAAAGAATGCAGGTCAACATGCAATGTATCCCATTGATTGGTATACAATGGGACAGACCTTTGTTTGATTGATTGATTGATTGATTGAAAACTTTATTAACAGATTGCAGAATTGGTACAGTACAGTACAGCTCAATTACATAAGGGGATGCAGACCAGAGAAATAATTTCATCTTGTTTACATCAGGGTCCCCCATTTTCAATTCATCATAACATATATGACACACACGACACAGATAGACAGTACTGCTACATCTATACATTTATGACATACCAGATTTGCAAATACAGTACTGTTTGTGATACAAAAAGAGTCCAGAAAAGAGCATTTGACGTAGAAACTGTTGGAGGAGGTTGGGTAGGAGGGGTGGTAGACTTACACTGTACAAGCAAAACTGTACATTGGAATATTGACAAAACCATACTTGGTCATTTACTGTACATTGGAGGGGGTTGATATAGCTATAAACCTGCATTCCTTCGAATATATCAATTAAACTTATATTGAAATACACTATATAGCCTATACACCAACACTGAAATTACAGTGGATAAATAAATAAGAACTAAAGCTAATCGGTGGAAATAGACTGCATTAATATTCCATAACAAGTCTTGTGTGCGCCTACGAATGAACAGTAGCCTATAGGCTTAATTATGGAATAATAAGCCATACTGCGTTCATTCATTACGCCCGCCGTAGGCTATATATATTATATTTCATTCATATACAGTACTGCGCGTGCGCGCGCGCGCGCGCGTGTGTGTGCGCGTGTGTGTGTGTGCGCGCGCGCTGCGGCAGGTGTACCGCGAGCTGTATATGATGCCAATACATTAATCTAATCTAGTTTTGATGGCACGCAAGCGTGATTACGAAACCTAGCCACATTTCTCGGAGACGCTCTCTGATTTGCACTGACTGACGCTAGGTTTCGTAATCACGCGGCTCGCAAGACTCGCAAAGCACTTCCGCCATTCCATTTGCACACAGCTGCGTCACTAGTTGCCTTATAAGGAGCTCTGGAGGCGGTGTTTTGTATGCAAATGACCTGAACGGGAACGCGCTTTCGAGTTTAAGACAGAATGCCATTCTCCAAGCAGATATCAGATATAATTTGTGCGACCTTTTCAGCCACTTAAGACATATTACCAGCACGTTCAGGACTCAGAGTGAACTTGTCATTGATTATGTCTCAGTGGTTCCAAGATAAGTCTTCCAGAATATATCTTTGAAAAATTTTCGGGAATGAGACCCATTGAAGTACTCACAAGAAAACATCACAACGAACAAAACAGTGAATAAAAGCTCACTCAATATTCATAAGTTAGATATCACTATTCTCAACCATAAAATACAAATTACATATTCAGTCTATAAGGACAAAACAGATCAAAATCATATATATGATTTGAACTCATATTATAGCATAACTTTTCTCAAGTCACCGATCACCTTTATATTTCCATACTAATTTCAAAAGTCAATGGCCAAAATGTAACTCATTATTCATGAGCGCAATTTAAAACTTTTTTTTTAAACATAAATTTGTTCCTTATCATAGTTATATTTCTGGGTATTTTATTCCAATAAGCAACTGCTCTATACATTACCGTCTTTTTCAGAGCATTTGTTTTTTTTTGCTAAATTGACATTACTATGGCCCATTCAACATCAATTAACTATCATTCAGGATGTAGGAACGTTTTACTTTTTCATTCACACATTCATACTAAAATACCGTCTAGAGCAGGGATCGGCAATAGGCGGCCCGGGGGCCGAAATGGGCCCGCCAGCAATAATTTCTGGCCGTCAGGTTATTTTGAGAATATGATGTTTATTTTACGCGCAGGAATTATTGACTCGTCTTGACGCCAGAGTGTCTTTTGAAGCTGTATATATCTATTCATCATATCTATGGCTGTCACTATAGCCAATTGAAATGCTAGAAATGGTCACATGGACTGGGAGAACCAATGGAATTTCACTTTCACTTCCGCGTTTGGGATGCCGGCGAGCAAACGTTTGCAAAAACAAAACAAACGTCTTTGAATAACTTTTTTGCAACAGGGAAATATGATGAGCCAGAAGAGGAGCCTACGACCTATAAAGCTTATTTTAATAAACAGGAGTCATTCTTAAAATACGGGTTTATCGCAACAGGTAACTCTCGCAATAAGCAACCGGTGACTCTCGCTTGTTGACATGGCAACACGAGCAAGCAACTGTGTTCAAGTTGGGTGGGCATTCAACGCGAGCGGACATTTAACATGTTATTAGCATGGATTTTTGAGGACCGAAGCAGAAACAATAAGTCCAGGGCAGGGCTGCCTGCATTATGCCGGTGAGTGTTGTGTTTTAATAATAATAATAATACATTCAATGTATAATACACCCGCTGTGGTGCTTAAAATCAAATGCACCCAACTGATCTCGATTTATAATGCGAGCACCTGCATTAAAATCAAATGACTGATCTGTTCATGTGTAATGCACTGTGTGAGAGGCACTTTATAATAGAAAAAAGACAGTGCAAACATGTATATGTCGTTTTTTTTGACAGTTAAAACATTTTCACTTATCATTGGCCCGCCACACAATGGCTTGGGGAAAATTTGGCCCGTGGGCAAACCTAATTGCCGACCCCTGGTCTAGAGTATGAATATGTTTTTATCGTTTTCTGCAGTATTTCATAGAACGTGAGATATAGGCATAAATGCATATATTAGATGATCAAATGTAGTTTGATACCGATCAACGTTATATTAAAAATGTCAACTGTACATGGTCCTAAACGTCATGACTGGTCATCTGCGGGTGAACGGAGGGGGGGGGGGGGGGGTTGCTTATAATTCAATGACCGACGTTAAATGATTCATGTACTATGGGTGATATATTGATCAGAGCAGTTTGTATCGAAAATGATAAAGAAAAACGCTGAAATTCACCCCAGTCTCCTCGTAGCGTTGGGCGATGAGAGTGCAGCAAACAGATCCCAATTATGGGATGTTGATTGATGCGATCAATTTCCGGTTTGTATATTACTAATACACGTCCAAATCATGTTGATTATTGAGTTATGGCAAAGATCAATATCGACAGTGTCTGTATTGAGCCCCGGGACGATAAGCAAGTGGCCGGACGAAAATAGGGGACGGACCGAGCACTTCCGGTTTGGCAACTCGTCGATCGGCCACGAGGTGGCGGTATTGAAGCGTTGCAGAGTTGTGATGGCCCAGACAGCATCACCCAAGACTCCGTGGGTGAAATATGAATATCATGACGAAAATATGAAATATTGATCTCAAAAACGCCTTACGGAGTTATTGGCAGACAACGCATGTCGGAGAAACCCGCCTTAACACGTGAATGGCGGAGAATGGGTTAACACTGCCACTAAGGTACCCATGTACATGTCAAAATACATCCCAAAGGTCAGTGAATACCACAACCACAACAACAGAGGGAGCTCCACAAATCATGTTAAACCCAGATTCGGCTCAAACAAGGGACTAAACCCATTTTGCAATTATGCCACATCAATGTGGAACGCCCTACCCACAGCTGTAAAGGAATGTGAATCACTACCCACCTTCAAAACCGATCTCAAAGAGCACCTACGAGAGGCTGCAATTCGAACTGGCCCCTGTAAATGTCCAAACCCAACCCCCTACAACATAGGTGTCAAACTCATGGCCCGCGGGCCAAATGTGGCCCGCCACGTCATGGCCCGCCAAATGTGGCCCCCAAGAGCTCTGGTAAAAAGAAATATTAAAATAAATAAATAAAATTTATTTTTTTTAAACATGAATCTTGGGTTAAAAATAGCGGCGTTAAAAGAATTGTGGGTTAATGCGTTAAAGGGGCTATGTATTATAAATGTCATTTTTCAGTCTCTAGCATTGTATTATAGTAATAGGAGTTCGTATCAATGTGTTTTAGGGTCTAAATACCATATTGGCGGATTGCTCAGATTCAGCCCAGCCCCTTTCGTCGTCTAGTAAATCAGGTCATATATTTTTTGAACGGCCAATACGCGTCATATGGCCGCTGGGTAGCGCACAGTGATGCGATTGGCTCTGTGGTTGGAGCTAATGCCGCCCCCATACTACCTAGACTGACTGTACACAGCGAAACCATTTCCTCATACTTGAGAGGGAGAGAAAGGAAGAGAGAGGGAGAGAGAGCACTTGGGGGGGGGGGGGGGGGGGGGGGCTGCAGCGCACCACACACGCAAATGGGAGATTGAAAGAAAGAAAAGAAAAAAAAAAACATTTCCTCATACTCGAGAGGGATTTGATGATATTCTTCTTTGTTATTTACTTGAATGGTTTGATCATTGATTGATGGAGTAATATGGGGTTCTGATAAACTAAAATTATTTGTTAAAATAACATAAGCTAACATATATTTCTACATCTATGCAAATGCATATGCAATATGTATAACTTGAATAAGTAATAAATACAGAAACAACATGTTTAACAATATGTAAATGAGTAGCTACATTTATTTTACATTACATTAACATTAATACGGTCTTTGGCCCTTTGAGGGCAACCATAATGCTGATGTGGCCCTCTGTGAAAATGAGTTTGACACCCCTGCCCTACAATGTACATTTCCCCCCCATCCACCCCAACCCCTTCCAATGTACATTTTCCCCCCCTCCACCCCAACCCCTTCCAATGTACAGTCCCCCCCCCCACCCCACCTACCCAACCTCCTCCAATGTACAGTTTCTTCCCCCTCAAATGTATATACTCTCAAATGTATATAATGTATATACTCTCTTTTTAGAAACTCTGACTATTAATCAGAGTTTCCAATGCCAGGGTCTATATGACAGGCATTGTACTCTTAAACAGTACTGTATATTTGTAGATCTGGTATGTCATAAATGTCTGGATGTAACAGTACTGTCTATCTGTATGTCATGTATGTCATATATGTTATGATGAATTGAAAATGGGGGACCCTGATGTAAACAAGACGAAAGTCTTTCCCTGGTCTGCATCCCCTTAACACTTTCAGAGCCAGAGGGCGCTGTTTACTGTTACTGTTGAAAGGCCAGCGCTTTAAAGTATACAAATACGTGGCAGTGTTTGCAGGGCTCAAACTATATTATCATAGCTATGGATATAATACTATTGCCCATTTGACATAGAGTATCTATTGTTCAATTTGTGAAAAAGAAAAAAAAAATTCATCCATACATTCCCATTTTATACCGTGGTGAATATGAGTATAGTTTTAGAGTAATCCTGTCTAATCCCAGAAAACGACACTATGCAGCAATACGTGCATTTCACTCAAAATTGTGCCGTTTCTCGCCTGTATCAACAATCAATCTGAAATCAACGCTATATTATTATTAAGGCTGTCAAATATATCGCGTTAATATCGCGTTAACTCCCGATTCTATTAATGCCACTAATTTTTTTAACTCAAGATTAACTAAAAATAAATAATTTTTTTTTTTTTTTTTTTTTTTTTTTTTTACTAGACTTCACTCAGGTGTATTATTGATGCTCTCATTGATACTATGTTTGTTTCTGAAGTGTGTGTGTGTGTGTGTGTGTGTGTGTGTGTGTGTGTGTGTGTGTGTGTGTGTGTGTGTGTGTGTGTGTGTGTGTGTGTGCAGGGCCGCCTCAGGGGGTGTGCGAGCAGTGCGGTCGCACAGGGCCTCGCGGGAAGGGGGGCCTCGCAAAAAAAAAAAAAAAAAAAAGTATAAATTTTTTTTTATAATTTTTTTTTTTTTTTTTTTTTTTTTTTGCGAGGCCCCCCTTCCCGCGAGGCCCTTTTTCATCACAGACCTAAAATCTAGTTTTGCTTATATGCTTATATATTTCACATTAGACACGTTTGTAGAATGTGTCTGACTTGTTCCTGGGTCTGCAGTCCTGCAGACATACTCACTATTGGAGCTCAGCATCTGGGGTTCTGCAGCAGACATACTATTGGTTTCAACGAAGGGAGTGGTTTTACTTACATCATGTGTAGTAGTACGCCGGCGCCGCGTGAGTCAGCTGCGTTTGACTATTTCGCGCGTGCAGCTTTTGACTATGCTTAGTTATGCCAGCCAAGACGAAGAAAGAGATCGGTCATTATCATCATTATCAGTCGGTCGGTCACCAAGGAACGTTGACGAAAGGCCTCTCGCTAGCGGGACAAATGGCCGGAGCCTTGTCATGGTATAGCCATGATGATGTCGGCTAGTAGCTAGCTTAGCTAAAGGCTAACTAGCGTTAGCTAACCTATTCAGAGGAGCGAGGCGAGGCGAGTGGATGTCTTTTCAAAAGAAGGAGAAGAGAACTTGTGAGCAGATAAATCTGTTAGGCAGCAATACGCCGAAAGGTGTCCAGTCTGCCGGAAAGTACTCGAAGAAGAAGAAGAAGAAATTACACCGTGGAGTGGGCCAAGAAAGTCTCCTTCCAACTTTACCATTGGCGCCGGCGTTGATACTGCGTTATGGTGAGTCAACCTATGATTATATACCCGCCGTGGACCTGACCTATCTCTCTTTCTCTCTCTCTGGAGCCAAACTGGTCGACTAGCTAATACTACTAGTAGCTAACGGTGTGTGCCAGGTGCCTGATTGAGCTAACTGTTAGCCAGTTAGCTGTTTAGCGTCAGCTGGGAACGTTTGTTTGATGCTATCAGTTAGCCTTGAGAATAGCAGGCCCTTTGACAGAAGATGTAGTCGGGCCTGCACCATGACAAGGCTCTGGCCATAGCTTCTTTTTGTCCCGCCAGCGAGAGGCCTTTCGTCAACGTGGAGACCTGTGTTGCGGCCTTTCGCCCTGCGTTCCTCGTGCAGGTAAGATTAATGAAAATGTCATGACATTACCCCACTCTTCCTTCCTTCCCCTCCCGAATGTTTTGTTAATAACTATGTTTTTTTCCAGGCAAAACATATGCTACTTCACAACATTTGGAGATACGACATGTGCTGTGTGTGAATGTCTTGGTCGTTTGTGTAGCTTGGGTAGCGTTGGGCCGTTGGCCAAAGCTGTGTGTGTCACAGTATCTTGCTAGCCTATTTAGCTGATGTCGGCCATTGGCTCCTTGCTGCTTTGGTTTCTCTATAGACCCTCTTCTCTTTGGATTTAAGTGTTGATCTTTGTCCTTTTTGATCTCTCATACATGCTCTCTCTCTAACACACACACATGCTCTCTCTCTCTCTCTCTCTCTCTCTCTCTCTCTCTCTCATACATGCTCTCTCTCTAACACACATGCTCTCTCTCTCTCTCTCTCTCTTTCTAACACACACAGTCTGCCTATGGCGGCCTTTCTCGATGGCTAGGCTGTGCTCGCTGAGTCTGTATAGTCAAGGATCTTCAGTCACAGTGCTCAGGTATTCTGCCACTGTGTACTCTCTGTTTAGGGCCAAATAGCATTTCAATTTCTTTCTAATGTGTCTCTCTCTCTCTCTCTCTCTCTCTCTGTACACTGTATATTGACTGTAGAACGGGAGCTCTCTCTCGCTCTCTCTTTTGCTATATGTTGACTGTATCATGCCCCGCCTCGGGCAGCGCTATTATTTAAGAATATGTTGACTGTATGAAAAAAAATATATATATATATATATATATAATTTTTTATTTATTTTTTTTAACCTTTTGGGGGGGGGGGGGGGGGGGGGTTCCTAACGTTTTCTTTCCCCTATTATTTCATGCACACTTTATTCATTGTTTTAAATTATTATTTTCTTTTAAGTTATTTTGTGCATCACTCTGTTTTGAATTTGATGCAAATTTGCAATGCATGAGGGTCATCCTTTTGTGTTAAATGGCTGCACAAAGCAAGCATTTGTTGACTCGCATGTTGATAAGAATATTAAAACTTGGAACTTGAAAAAGATCTGTTTAAGGTAATAAAAAAAAATTAAAATAAAAATGCGATTAATTTGCGATTAATCGCGAGTTAACTATGGACAATCATGCGATTAATCAAGTTAAATATTTTAATCGTTTGACAGCACTAATTATTATGTTTCATCATGAATGCATGAAAGGGTGGGGGGGGTCGTTTTTCTATGCTTTGATCGTCACCAACGGAATACGTTACACACACACATTACACACATACGCTCGGCAGTGAATAGATTATTGGATCAACGCAAGATTGATACCATATAGCCCTTACCTTAACTAGGATGTACTCCAAAAAGAATATTCCAATTATCTGATCGCCATTCCAAGTATTGATGTCGATCGTGTTGCCAACATAATCCACCAAAGAACATGAACCAGGAGTGCTTGATTCTCCTCAATCCATGCGCAAGGCGGCAGCGGTATTGGACGTTTGCGGTCTCAGACCCATTCCCAATGATAACATCAGGCTCCCTGGAAGGATAATCAATGGAAATAGCGAATAAAAGAAATAACGACCAAAACCCGACTATACTCGGGTCTGGCGCCGAACGTTCGGCGAGTTGACCCGACTATCATCGTGTCTGGCGTGGAAAGTGTTAACAATTGTGTAAAAAACAAGTAATAAAAAACAAAACATAATGAATTAATGAAGTTTATTTCCAGCCATTTAGCATGTACAAAAAAATTACACACACAAATCAAATTACAAGTTGGCCGAAAAGTTTAGGGCTGTAATATCACAATAATATGACAATACTATACAGATACAAAAAAGAAACAATCTCACAATACTATACAATACAGGATATACAACAATCACAGTGTCAGACAGTAGTATTGCACAGTGTGGGAGGAGGGGAGAGGGGGTGGTACTGTTAGTGCAGAACATGATTTCACAGACGTGTCTGGGCCTGGTAGAGGTCCTCTGCTGCTCGTGTCTCACCCCCTCCATGTTGACAACCAGGACCACAGGATAATAAAGGCTGTACCCCACCTTGACCTCTCAGAGCTTCACGCTATTGAAAGTAGCCCTGAGCTCACTTGTGTTGGGCAGTAGATCAGGGTGTGGCTGGTTGTGCACTGGAAGGTGAGTGAAGCTGTACAGGTACATTACAGTGAAACACTTGGTTCTGTATGAGTCTCCTGAGATTGTGCTTCATACAGTAAAAAAAGTAAAAAAACATAAAGTCCAAACACTATACAAATATACAATAATACAATATACATCTTCATTAAAATAAGTGGGTAAAAACCTTCTATCTGCACTTTGCGAGGCACTAATACCTGGACATATTTGTTAACACATAATATTAAAATATAGTCCAAAAATGGTGTATTGTTTTGGATATCCTAAAAAATTGCATTCTGCAAGAAAACAACACGAAAACAACACTTTCTCAAACATTTAAAATGTTCAGATAGGAGGTTTTGCTCTTCAGCCATCGATATTGGCATAAAGATCCATCTTATTCATAGCTGTACTTACTCATAGTATATATTCAGATTCCAAGTGTTATTGACCATATTTATTGTAAACTCATATAAGTTCCTTGGGGTACACCTGAACAATAAACTGGACTGGTCGGACAACACAGAGGCCCTCTACAGGAAGGGACAGAGCAGGCTGTTCTTCCTGAGGAAACTCAGGTCCTTCAACGTGTGCAATAGACTGCTGCAGTCATTTTACCAGTCTGTAGTGGCCAGCGTCCTCTTCTATGCTGTGGCATGCTGGGGAGGCTACATCAACTCAAGGGACACCAACAAGCTCAACAAGCTGGTGAGGAAGGCTAGCTCCGTGGTGGGAGTCGAGCTACCTAGACTAGAGGTGATGGCAGAGAGGGGGATGAGAAGGAAGCTGGCTGCGATCATGTAGAACCCCTACCACCCCCTCTACGACGAGCTAGTCAAGATGAGAAGCTCGTTCAGCCACAGACTCATACCCCCCCGACTAGGGTTGCCACCTTTGACCAATAGAAATACGGGACACCTGTCATCGAGCGTGCGAGTAGCGCGCGCAAGAAAAAAATGTGGGTGGTTTTGGGGCGTTTTTTGGGCGAAAATGGGCGGATTTTGTCACTATTTATTTTTTAACTTTATTTCGGTTTTAGGGTTAGGGTTAGGGTTATGTTATTTAATTATTTTACACAACACCACACAGACTAGCACACACACCACACACACACACATGGCACACACACTCACAACCACACACATACACACACATGACATACACACCGGTGACCCTTGACCACTGGGCCGGTAAACTAGTTAACCATGTTAACCAGATGGCCCCCTTAGAGAACGTCCATTAACTCTTGCACTTAGACACACACACCACACAGACTAGCACACACACCACACACATACACACATGGCACACACACTCACAAACACACACATACACACACATGACATACACACTCACAAACACACACACACATGACATACACACTCACATAGACACACACATAAACCCCCACACACAGATACACACACATAGATCAGTTGAATTGTTTCGAACTCTCAATGACCTGGCTCAAGTGTCATGATAAAAGACTGATGAGACATAAACTTATGGCCAGCCTCGCACACACTCACTCAAACAGATACACACTCACGTACACACACACACACACATAGCTCGAGCGCACTTACATACAAGCATAATTGCTTCGAACTCTCAATGATCTGCCTCAAGTGTCATGATGAGCACGGACTTAAAGAGTAATGATTAGGGTAGAACAATGAGTACACTCATATACGCACAGACCTGCAGGCCCCCACAAAAGGGGGACTGCAGATGGCTCATTTAGCTCAAACCCCCACCTCTACGAGGAAGCATGTAATGAAAATCCCCCGGAATCCCCCTCCCTCGTGCCTTCTATTCCCGCCTAAAAGTTCTTTGTCCTCAAGCGATGACAGGACAACTATCAATCATTAAGCCAGGAGGAGGGGTAGCCACGACAAATGTATAAATGATGTGACGATGTATTATCGAGACCACCACTTGGCAATTGCTCGCTCCGTGTGTGGAGGTGCATGTGTAGTAAATTCCTACAGAATCCTACAATAATTTAAGGTTATTGTAGTACAGTACAATGAGATTGCTTATCTGGAAGGAGGAGAAAGGGATCATATTGATAGAATTGTTGATCTCTTCATCTGACTTAAAGCAGATGAAGAATTAAACGTGTAGCCAGACAAACCATGAACTATAGTCCAATTCAACATTTATTTGAGCCAGAGGCCAAGGTGAATAAGAACAAAAGATTATCAGAAAACATTAACAGGGCTGTCTGTGTACAGAAATCACAATCAGGTTTGCATTCTCAAACCCCAATATGTACAGAAACAGTAACTTGGTAACATAATTTGAACATACATTTGACCATACTGTACACATTATACATGAGTAAATCTGGTTTCAGATATTAAGGATTACACTAAACTTAAACAACAAATGGTGTTTCCCATGTATTTACTCACATAAAATGCAAACAGCACAGCAGCAGTCTCTCGATGGTGGGGAGGGGTGGAGCCGCAGATCGGGGTTGGGTGATCTGGGCTCCAGTCTAACATTTTGTGTCCCCTTATATCCTATAATTCCTAGCCAATAATAGCACATTTTACTAATACAGTTGGTCCAATCAGGCGTCTTCTGTGGGCGGTCTCCTGTGGGGGCTGGCAGCCCCCACCTCTGGGTTTCTCTGGGGGGGGGGGGGGGCTGGTTGCCCCCCCCTCCTTGATTCCCTGTGTGGGTCTTGTCCCACGGGTGGGGGCTGGTGTGATGTCATCTGGTGGGGTGGTGTGAATAGCCCCCTCCTTTGGGCCATATTACCATACAGTACTACAGTCTCGTGTGGAGAATGGCTCTCTGTCACCCCTGTATCCATCCATATTTAGAATTCTATAACAAGAGTGTAATCACCCTTCAAACCTTATTTTTTATATTATGGTTTACTCTTTTGATACTAAACAGTTGATTAATAGATAACTTTGTTTGTGTTTTAGTGTCCATGACTCTTCAGCATGTAATCAGCATTTACATACAGTCAGTTTGAGTGGGGGGTTGAGAATGGCTCTCCCCTGGCCGTTGAGCCTGATTTTGGTGTGGTATTTTGCTGAGTACAGCAGGGTTTTGCTAGTGGCCCCCGTAGGTGTGGTGGTAATCTGGTCACAGTAGGTGTGACCTTTGTCTGTTCAACTGTCTCTAGTCTCGTTCCTCATTTATCCCTGCAGCCCATTCTGCTAAACAGTATACAAGGCATAATGTTATGGTTTCCTAATTATTCACACCTATTAATTATGAAATTCAACGTCAATACTACCACACATGCATTGCGTGGTCCGGATTGTGATCTATTCGTGCTGTGAGAGTTCAGTAAACTTTACAGACTGCCATCTGACTCTTTGTCTCATCTCTCTGTTCACCTCGCCGACATTCAATTAAAAGAACTCAGGGTTAATTTACAGTATAAGTGGAAGATCCGAGAGTATATCTTTATCCTTTTACTTGGAGGCACCGTAGGTTACATTATAAGGGAAGTCACAGAGGTAAAACCTTTCACATTTAACATTGTTTAAATAAATTGGCTGAACTATAGCCTCAACTTGAGCATAATACTGTATGCATATAAAGTGCTGTAAAAACAAAGCCTGGGAACACTTTTACTGAAAGAGGATATAATAATACAATGAAACACTTGTGTGACCCAAATTAAAAGATTAATAAAAAATAAAGTGCAAAGAAGAGTAAGCTCCTGGCTGCCAGGGCAGGTAAATAGAAATACTGACATCTAGTTAAAAACACAACCAGATAAATAAGATGTAATATCCCATACCGAATCAATCTCAGGAGATGTTTCAGTCATGAAGAACTGTGACACCTGTGCTTGTGTCCTTTGCGTTCTTAGACAGAGGATGGCAGGGAGCGCACAGACAGACAGAGGATGGCAGGCAGGCAGCGCACAGACAGACAGAGGATGGCAGGCAGCGCACAGACAGACAGAGGATGGCAGGCAGGCAGCGCACAGACAGACAGAGGATGGCAGGCAGCGCACAGACAGACAGAGGATGGCAGGCAGCGCACAGACACAGACAGAGGATGGCAGGCAGCGCACAGACAGACAGAGGATGGCAGGCAGTGCACAGACAGACAGACGATGGCAGGCAGGCAGTGCACAGACAGACAGAGGATGGCAGGCAACGCACAGACAGACGATTGGCACAACGGCACAGAACTCTTCTTAGCAACGTGAAAGCGCAAATTCTCATTGGTCGGTGAGCTGCTGAGCGCACGCCCATCATAGTTGCCAAGTCAGTTTATTTCCCGCAACTTTCGGGAACAATTTCGCTTGTTTTTGTAGGTCGGCTGACTAATTTCTCTCACTAAACTGGCAACCTTAAAATACGGGACAAGGGGCGTCCCGTATCAGTTCAATACGGAACGCGTCTTTTAGTTTCCAATTAAAGGACGATTCCGTATTTTAAGGGACGGGTGGCAACCCTACCCCCGACACTCAACTAACCGTGTCGGACAGTCCTTCATACCAGCGGCCATCAGGCTCCACAACAGTGTGCAGCGACTAGCGGCCTCCAGGCTCCACAACAGGGGGCAGCGACTGCTGCCAGACATTGACCTGGGATTAATAGGAACCCAAGGAGGACAATTTACACTATTTTAGGCATACTGCACCTTATGTGGCATTTGGCATAAACTTTCATTTTTACGCTGATGACACCCAATTATATATATACCTATTAAGCCAAATGATTCCTCCCAACTACAAAACCTTGAGGCCTGCTTGCTTGCCGTCAAAAAATGGATGTCGCAAAACTTTCTACTCCTTAATGCAAATAAAACTGAGATGTTAATTGTTGGCCCCCCAAACCACAGAGGCCTGTTTCAGGACATCTCCCTCAACTTTGATACCTGTCATGTATCCCAGAGCTCCACCATAAAAAAACTCTGAGTCATTTTTGATTCCTCCCTCTCATTTAATGCACATATAAAAAATGTCACCAAAATTGCATTCTTCCATCTTCGTAATATCGCAAAAATTCGCCCCATTTTAACTCTGGCTGATGCTGAAACCCTGATTCATGCTTTTGTCTCATCACGTCTGGACTACTGTAATGCACTTTTTTCAGGCCTACCTAATTCAAGCATCAAAAATCTTCAACTCGTGCAAAATGCGGCTGCACGGATACTAACTAGAACTAGAAAATTTGATCACATCACACCAGTTTTGTCCGCCCTACACTGGCTTCCTATCCAAGCCCAATCTGACTTTAAAGTGCTACTCCTCACCTACAAAATTTTAAATGGGCTTGCACCTCTCTATCTATCCGATCTCATCTCCCGATACTCGCCCGCTCGTGCTCTGCGCTCACAAAATGCGGGGCTTCTATCGATCCCTAGGGTTAATAAGAAATCCGCCGGCCACAGAGCCATTGTCTACCGCGCTCCCTACCTGTGGAACAAATTACCTGCCGTCATCAGGGGCGCCTGCTCTGTCGAAGCTTTTAAATCCCTGCTTAAGACTCATATTTTCTCTCTCTCCTTCAACCTACCCTGATCTCACCTGGTCGGGGACTGACCTTTAGATTAATCTGTCTAGTTTAGTTAGGGTACAGGGTACTACATGGTACTACAGGGTACTACAGGGTACTACATGGCACTACAGGGTACTACATGGTACTACATGGCTCTACATGGTACTACATGGCACTACATGGCACTACAGGTAACTACATGGTACTACAGGGCACTACAGGGTACTACATGTCTGCTCTTTTGCAGCACCACAAACATGGGAACTCTCTAACTCTTCCCCCCCCTTCCCCCCCTCCCTCCCTCCCCCCTCCCCCCCCTTCCCTCCCCCATCTCTCTGAGTGCCCGTCTCCTGGCGCTGACTAAGGTGATGGATGCCTCGGGGTCTTGGCCAAGATTGTAGTGACTGCTCTACATGCACCTCCGAGGCCTTTGATCAGTTATTTACCGTTGTCTGTCCGTGGTCCTGTCAACTGATTAACAGTATTAACAGACTGTTAACAGATTAACAGTCAACGCGGTTTCATTGCTGGGTTAAGTACTTCTATTCTATTCACATAATATGCTTACTTCATATATCTACTCCATTCACATATATGCTTACCACTTGTATCTATTGCTATGTCCGCCCACTACAATCACATGAGCTGTCTAATGCCTGTCCCGTCTCCCTGTCCCCCTATGACTTGCTGTCCTGGAATGCTGACCGGAGTGTCGGACGTCCCGTGATGAAGGCTGGGAGGTTGCGACCCCCTCTGCGTGCCCCCCTGTCTCCGGAGGTCTCGTAGTGGTGACCGGAGTGCCGGACGTCCCGCGATGATGTCGGGGAGTTCGCGACCCTCTCTGCGCCGCCCCCTATCTCCCTGTCTCCGGCTGTCCCTGAGCAATGACCGGAGTGTTGAATGTCCCGTGACTAAGACGGGGAGGACGTGACCCTCTTTGCGCCGCCCATGTGCCTCAAATAGATCCGCTATCAGCTCTATCTTTAATCTTTCAAAATGTTCAGTTGCTATCGCTATTAGCTCTATCTTTAATCTTTCAAAATGTTCAGTTGCTATTGCATGCACTCATCTGTGTTTCACTACACACATGAGTGCATGCTTACCAACTGTCCGTCTACAACACTATTATCACCAACATCTAAGAAGGGAGATCCCCCCTTGAATGGCCCTTCTAAGGTTTCTCTCCTCTACACTGCCTGTGGAGCTTTTTTCCCTATTGTTAGGTTTTAGTGAGTTTTTCCTTACCTTCGCGTGGGGTATGTCTGGGAGTGCTTGCATTCTTTCATTTATTTGCATTCATCTAAAAAAATTTGGACCTTATGGTGTTCTTGTTCTGTTCTTGACTTATTGTTATGTTTTCTTCTTGACTTGTTTAAAGAAGACCTGTACGGCCCATGGGGACATTAACGTGTGTTGTCGGGCCTTATAAATAAATTTGATTTGATTTGATTTGATTTATGTGGATACTGTGATACTTTGAATAATGTATATTTCAGTGGATACTGTGATACTGTGAATAATGTATATTCAGTAGATAGTAAATTATAACAATACCTTATGCATACTGCACCTTATGTGTCACTGTGAATACTGTGAATATATTTTTCAGCTAGTTAGATAGTAAATTATATTGACCTATTTGTTTACACTGCTTGTGTTGTTTTTACTACCTGTACCCCCCCCCCCCATGCTGCTATGATGCCTGAATTTCCCCAAGGGGATCAATAAAGGAATATCTTATCTTATCTTATGTATAATATAACTGATATGGAATACAGACCCTCATCTGCACCTTTGATTACAATTGGGCGACAGTGGCTTGGGAGATAGAGCAGATGATAATGATGAGAATGATAATGGAACGGAAAATAACTATGAGAAAAGACTAACAATCGAAGTGGATATTGAAGGAGAAGATAGGATTACGATGATGGAATTATTGAGAGCAGTGAAAGCGCAGTGTGGTGTAGTATTGGGATGTCGATTCAAGACGCCTAGGAAATACGAGCTGACGCTGAAATGTTTGAGAACGAAGGAAAAAGTAATGGATGGCTTGAAAGTCAAGAACAGTCGCATAATGGCAAGAGAGCTGTCAAATGATGAAATGGTGGTTTCATTCATGAATTTGCCAGTATACATAACTGACAAAGAGATTCTGGAGAAACTGGAGCAGTGGGGTGTAAGAGCGATGTCGCCAAAAAAAAGGAGAATATGGACAGGTACAGAGATTGCGGATGGGACGAGGTACGTGAAGGTAAAGTTCACGGAACTGGTAAAATCATTACCATACTCAACACGGTTTGACACCTTGCAAGGAGTAGAGCATTTCAGAGTGGTGCATGACAAGCACATTTGTCTGTGTAGAATTTGCATTCAACCGGGACATGTACTGATAGATTGCCCAGAATTTAAATGCCATAAATGCAAGAGGCAATTACGCACGCGAGTGCGACAGACCAGGCTGCAGAAACGAATTAGTGGGGGGGCATAACATTTTCTCGGGGGGGCACAATGGTTTTTCAACACAGGTTCCCTTTTATACGTTTCAGCTGGGACAGCGGCGCTGTGGCTTGCTTGGCGCTGCCCACGGTGCTGAACTAAACAGCAGAGAGGCAATTGAAAAATCTAATTTCTCTCTATCTTAAGAACTTTCACTTATACAAAAACAGACTGAACGGATATATATAACAGACCTGCTGGGGCAGCGGACTGAGAGCAGGGGACACAAACAGGATGGATAAGATGGTCAAGAAGGCCAGTAGCGTGGTTGGGGTGGAGCTGGACTCTAGCGAGGGTGGCGGAGAGGAGGAACCTTGCTAAGCTCCAGGCCATCAGGGAAAACCCCTCCCACCCACTATACACAGACTTGGCTGACAGGAGGAGCATGTTATAGGCTCATACTACCTAAATGCAGCACTGAACGGCACAGGAAGTCCTTCATTCCGACAGCCATCAGACTATACAATGCATCACTGTGCCTCACTGCATCACTGAGCACAGAGTGACAGTTACCATCTTCCTGGACTCTTACTTTTTAAACAGCACTGTGCAATATTACACCTACTGTAGACTTCAGTATATTTTTACTGTATTTATTTACTGTATATTTTATTCTATTTTTATTCTATTTAATTTTATTCTATTCTTAGGCCATTTGTTTTGTTATTCTTATTTGTGACTTGTTCTGTCTAAATGTTTAATGTTGAGTGATTTGCAGTGTCAAATTTCCCTCAATATAATACATTTCTATTCTATTCTATTCTATTCTATATCTTTGAAAAGTCTCCATTTATTCAACACTTCTGAATTCACTGACAAACTGAACTGAACCGACAAAAATAAGGTGCATAAAAAAGCAAACAAAATTCCTCCACAGGCTGAATTGATTGATTGAAAAGTTTATTAACAGATTGCAGAATGGGTACAGTACAGTACAGCTCAATACATACAATTGTTAAGAGGATGCAGACCTGAGAAAGACTTTCGTCTTGTTTCCATCAGGGTTCCCCATTTTCAATTCATCATATGACACACATGACATACAGATAGACAGTACTGCTACATCTATACATTTATGACATACCAGGTTTTCAGATACAGTACTGTTTGTGATACTAAAAAAATCCAGAAGAAGAGTGTATATACATTTGACATAGAAACTGTGCATTGGGGGAGGTTGGGTAGGTGGGGTGGGGCTGTACATTGGAGGTGGGGGGGGGTTGGGTAGGGGGGGACACTGTACATTGGAATACTGACAAACATTTGACATAGAAACTGTACATTGGAGGAGGTTGGGTAGGTGGGGTGGGGTTGGGTGGGGCTGTACATTGGAATACTGACAAAGCCATGCTTGGTCTTTATTGTACAACTGGGTTAGGACATTTGTAGGGGCCAGTTTTGAATTGCAGTCTCCCGTAGGTGTTCTTTGAGAGTGTTTTTGAAGGTGGGTAGTGATTCACATTCCTTTACAGCTTTGGGTAGGGCGTTCCACATTGTTGTGGCATAATTGCGAAACGTGTTTAGTCCCTTGTTTGAGCCGAATCTGGGTTTTACATGATTTGTGGAGCTCCCTCTGGTGTTGTGATCGTGGTATTCACTGACCTTTGGGAAGTATTTTGACATGTACATGGGTACCTTGGTCGTGTAGTGTATCTTGTAGACCAGGCCCATTGCAAGTTGCTGTACTCTGTCGTCTACTCTAAGCCATCCTAGGTTGGCAAAGTGTGCAGGGGTGAGGTGGGTTCTAGGAGTCAGGTCAAGCAGTAGTCTGACTAGTTTGTTTTGAGATGTTTGTAATTTGGTTTTTAGTGCCTTTGAGGTGCTTTGGTACCATGAGGTGCAAGCATAGTCGTAGTACCCTTGAATGAGTGCTCCTGCCAGAGTCTTCAGGGTATTCTTGTTTACCAGGGAGGAGATCCGGTACAAGAATCGAGTTCGTTGATTAACTTTTTTTATTACATTGGATGCCATTTTGTCACAGGAAAGATTAGCCTCTAGGATGGAACCCAGGTAGGTAATTTCATCTTTCCTTGTGACAATATTGTCACCCACTGTAACTGAGAAGCCGTCTGTTTTGCTGAGTTTGTTATTTGAACCGAAGAGAATGGACTCTGTTTTGCCCATGTGTAATGATAGTTTGTTGTCGGCGAGCCATATGCAGATTTTGCCTAGTTCCGAGCTGAGGGTTTTTTCAACCTGTAACTTGTTCTTGTCAGAGACCAGCAGGGCTGAGTCGTCCGCAAACATGTCTCCTCACCATCATAAGTAGAGAGGCAAGCAGTGTTTGGGGACAGCGTGAAATCTTCTTAAAACACTGCCCCTCCACTCATTCCTGAACTTTTTTGTTAAGTCCTTCTCAAATGCCAACTGAATTAAATTGGCCTTAGTTGCGTCGATGAAGCATACTAAGGCGATGTTCTGTAAAGACGTTCTTGAGGGTAGAAAACGAATTCTCACAGAGTGCCGTGCTAGCTTCAGTAGTGTTGTTGTTGACATCAGTGCCCACTACTAGGGCTGTCCCCGACTAAGGATTTGGATAGTTGACTTTGATAAAAAAAAAAAAAAAAAAAAAAAAAAAATTACCAGGGTGGGCACAGCTGACTCAGTGGGCGGGCCCGGCCCCCTAATGCCCGCCCATGGCGCCGGGACTGGAGTGCGAGCAGAGAGAGAAGTGCCCGGGATGCGGTTAAGCATTATATCATGTCACATACAAAGGTCTGATGACCATATAGAATATACCTGGAGTGGGCTGTATGTGAACACCAGCCCGTCCAGTCAGGTGCCTTAGCACGGGTCCCGGTAGGCAAGTAATAAACAAAGGCGTTTTCAAATGGCAAATGATATTTATTGTAGCAGGACTTGAAACCCACTGTTTTTCCCAAGGGGAAAATTATGTTTATTTTGGGTGGGGATTTAAACCCACAACACACACAAAGGGAAAAAGGGTAAGGGGAGAACAAACAAGGTAAGTATAAATAAACAAACTATCAGCGTCCACCGACACTAACCAGCCAGCCAGAGGTTGGTACTGGGAACCACCCAGCAAAACGTACCAAGGGTACAAGTCCACACAAAGTGGCAATGGCATACAGTCTACAAATACATATATATATATACAGTTCCACTTAAATGGAACAATGGCAAAATGACAATAGAGTATCACTCCACACTCAGTGGAAATAGGCACAAAGGCCAACAAGAGAATACTCACTCCAGTAGAGAAGTGGCACAGAGGCCAACAATATATATATATATAATATATATATATTAACACACAGTACTTGGTCCACACAAAGTGGTAAATAAGCACAGTATCGTTCCACAACAGTGGCAAACAATAGCAACCCCACTCCACTCTGGTCACTGGCAATTGACAGAATGAGGCGCCCTGGATGTGTGTCATCCTCCAGGTTATATCCCACTCATCCCAACTGACTGCCTGCAGGTGCACTCGAGCAGGTGCAATCAGCCCAATCAGTGAGACGAGTGGCATCTGGGAAGGGGAGAAAGAAGAAAGGGTTTAGGAGATGACACACATCACACACAAACAAAATAACACATACTACATAATACTAACCTGATTTACATGGTGTTAAAAATATGGCAATAATGATAATGAACAACCCACGTACGTGACACATCACGAGACAGAGTGGGTTATAGAAATTAGATCACGCCTATGGGTGGTTTTTAGGCCCGTGGGTGGGCACAGGGTGAGCACAGCTGACTCAGTGGGCGGGCCCGGCCCCCTAATGCCCGCCCATGGCGCCGGGACTGGAGTGCGAGCAGAGAGAGAAGTGCCCGGGATGCGGTTAAGCATTATATCATGTCACATACAAAGGTCTGATGACCATATAGAATATACCTGGAGTGGGCTGTATGTGAACACCAGCCCGTCCAGTCAGGTGCCTTAGCACGGGTCCCGGTAGGCAAGTAATAAACAAAGGCGTTTTCAAATGGCAAATGATATTTATTGTAGCAGGACTTGAAACCCACTGTTTTTCCCAAGGGGAAAATTATGTTTATTTTGGGTGGGGATTTAAACCCACAACACACACAAAGGGAAAAAGGGTAAGGGGAGAACAAACAAGGTAAGTATAAATAAACAAACTATCAGCGTCCACCGACACTAACCAGCCAGCCAGAGGTTGGTACTGGGAACCACCCAGCAAAACGTACCAAGGGTACAAGTCCACACAAAGTGGCAATGGCATACAGTCTACAAATACATATATATATATACAGTTCCACTTAAATGGAACAATGGCAAAATGACAATAGAGTATCACTCCACACTCAGTGGAAATAGGCACAAAGGCCAACAAGAGAATACTCACTCCAGTAGAGAAGTGGCACAGAGGCCAACAATATATATTATATTAACACACAGTACTTGGTCCACACAAAGTGGTAAATAAGCACAGTATCGTTCCACAACAGTGGCAAACAATAGCAACCCCACTCCACTCTGGTCACTGGCAATTGACAGAATGAGGCGCCCTGGATGTGTGTCATCCTCCAGGTTATATCCCACTCATCCCAACTGACTGCCTGCAGGTGCACTCGAGCAGGTGCAATCAGCCCAATCAGTGAGACGAGTGGCATCTGGGAAGGGGAGAAAGAAGAAAGGGTTTAGGAGATGACACACATCACACACAAACAAAATAACACATACTACATAATACTAACCTGATTTACATGGTGTTAAAAATATGGCAATAATGATAATGAACAACCCACGTACGTGACACATCACGAGACAGAGTGGGTTATAGAAATTAGATCACGCCTATGGGTGGTTTTTAGGCCCGAGGCGCAGCCGAGGGTCAATAGACCCCCATAGGCGTGATCTAATTTCTATAACACACTCTGTCGTGTGATGTAATGCTTTTATACAATGGCCGAATTCATCTAACCTTATTGCTATACAATAAACACACATTAATTGAAGATTTATTGACAAAACCATCCGCAGAAAAAGTAGTTAAAAAAAAAAAAAGTTGCCTCCGTGTGGAAGCAGCTCGGAGGTGCGCTGTTTCAAGGCAAGAAGGAAGTGAGCGTGTGTTATTGGTTTGATTGATTGATTGAGTGAAAATTTTATTAATTGTTTCGAACTGATTAAGAACGGTTAAGAACTTCATTCTTAGATGCTTCTATAGAAAGTAGGTGCAAAAACAAAACAAAGAGAAGTTGCCTCCCTATAGAAATTTGAACCTACTTTCTATAGAAGCAGCTGGGAGGTGCGCTGTTTTAAGTGAGCGTGGGTTATTGAATTGATTGATTGAAAATTGTATTAATGTCCGCCTTGTTTCAAACTGGTTAGGCTTAGGCCCTCTTTCGAAGTCGCCCTCTTTCGAAGTCGGTTATGCTTAGAGTTTGGAATCAGGGCTGGTGGTCTATTGCCCTGCTCTAAAGATAAACTCTAAGCATTCTTGGTATCTAGGGACATCTATGAACCTCAGTGCATGTATTCCCAGTGTCAGAAATATTGTGTCTATTACTAGGCTTGCTAAAATTGTGATGAAACAAAGGAGAATATGAATTATGATTTTTCTTTGCATCCTTGACAGTGAATAACACCATGCTAAAAATGACCAGACATGAAGCTCATTCAGTACCTTCTTGAGATCACGTGTACAAAAGATCTAAGCAAATTAATAAAGGGAAGTATGATTAAACAGAATGTTTTATAGATGCAGTACTTAATTCTGCCATCCAGACACATTATTATAGAATATCAGGCTATATCAATTACCTTATTATAGCCATGTTGCATATCAATGGATCGGGACAAATTCATTCTTTCCAATGGTAGCGTTCAATCTGGATTTAGTATCACAAGAACCGTGAATGAAATCTGTAAATAATAAAGTTAATTATGGACATTGCTCCGCCATTTTGGATAGGTTTTTCAACTCGGATTGTTGCTAAACTTTCACAGAAGGTAGATACAATAACTGTGCTCCAATATATGCCAATTTCTTCCGTTTTGTGATAGATAATCCAGAGAAATAAGAAATAAAAAACGAAATGGCGATTGCGGCAATTTATGTAACGTTCTGGGTTCTCGGGCTGGTTGACCTGAGATCCCGGCTACCATCCTGTCACCTGTCATTTTCCTCTCCCTTGATTGTATTATTGGTTGTCACCTGGTATTGGCTGTCACTCTGTGGAACGTGTGGAATGTCTGGTATGTTGCCCTCAAATAACTCCTGTCTTCTCTGTTCCTCGTCGGCTCTTCACACATACCAGACATTCCACACGTTCCACAGAGTGACAGCCAATACCAGGTGACAACCAATAATACAATCAAGGGAGAGGAAAGTGACAGGTGACAGGATGGTAGCCGGGATCTCAGGTCAATCAGACCAGAGAACCCAGAATGTTACAATTTATAGCATCGATAATCGCCTGTAAACAAATAAATTTCAGAACCATCTCTCATTTCTACGCTTCAAAATGATATTTCCCAGTCTAAATGAGAGATAATTCATACGTATTATGAAAGCCAATGTGTTGTTTTATTAGAATCTGTTAAAAGCCCAAAACTGACATAAATCCGTCATTTGAGATAAAAAGCCATTCCTATGTAGATTTGCCATTGCGACTTCCGACTGATTCTGTGAGAGCACGTCACATATAAGAGAAATTGAAAATGAAGAAGGTGAAAAAATTTATGATCTTGTTGGTGTTTTGGATACTGTAGTCTTTTTATAGGAAACTATACAAAAGTGAAGGGATTGATAATGAGTGTGTAAATATTGTGTTAAATACCGTGAAAATGAGGCTGGAGGAAAGTGATAAGAATATGTGTGATGGAGAAATAACTGAGAAGGAGGTGAGAGAGGCAATTCATGGCCTGCATATCAACAAAAGTCCGGGGCTAGATGGACTGTCTGGAGAGTTTTACAAAACTTTTGTTGATCTGCTGGCACCAATATTATTTAATGTATATAAAGAAATGGAAAGAAACAGTGTGTGTGCGGAAGGAATGACTACTGGAGTTTTGACTTTATTATTTAAAAACAAAGGAAGCAAAACTAGGTTAGAGAATTTCAGGCCAATACGTTTGTTGAACGGAGATTATAAGGTGTTGGCAAAGATCTTGGCTAATGGAATAAAAAGGGTAATTGGGAGCATAATAGCGCCGACGCAAGCCTACAGTATACCTGGAAGAGACATAGCTGAAACTATCAGAACGATAAAATATGTGATAAAATATGTAACAGGTAGGGATGAAGAATGTGCTTTGTTAAGCGTAGACCTAAACAAAGCGTTTGGTCGTGTGGAACATGAGTTATTATTGAAAACAATGAATATTTTTGGTTTTGGTGAAAAAATTATTAAATGGGTAAAACTTTTGTATGCAAAGAGTTGTGTAAAGTGTAATGGGTGCATCACAGATGTCTTTACTTTAGAACGGTCTGTGAGGCAGGGGTGTCCACTTTCAGCCTTACTGTACACAATTTCTGCAGAGCCACTTGCAACTTATGTTAAAAGTATAAAGGAAATTGTAGGAATTAAAATACCAAATGGGGGGGTGAGTCTTGTGCACCAGTATGCGGATGATACTACCTTCACAGTAAGGAATATTGACAGTGTGAATAGAATAATGGAGTGTCTGCGGGTGTATGGTAGGGCATCAGGGGCTAAAATAAGTAAGGGATAATGTATAGCTACGAGGTCATTGTCACAAAATAATTGACCGACACAGAGTTTAAAATACCGAGCCGAGGTTTTTAAACGTCAGTGAAGGTCAATTATTTTGCGACAATGATCGAGTATAGCTATACATTATCCCGCTTATTACATGGCTAACTTACTAACAATATACCTAATTCATTTTACATCGACTCGCAACACTGGTTCTGGCTCCGCTCGTCGCTCCGCCCCCTGTCATCGCCGGCAGCTTCCCCGGCAGCAGAACACCGGCAGTGTCTGATTGCACTGATGTCAGTGGGCTTGATTGCGAACAGCTGCGCACAGCGGTCATTATTGTTCCACAGCGGTCATTATTGTGTGATAACGGACCTCTGACGCGCGCTATTGACCAATCACAAGCAAGCATTTCGGCGAATGTGAAAACGCCATGTAATAAATGTGGATAAATCGGAATTATTATGTATAGGTAAGTTGAATATAGATAATGTGTTTTCCCTTTTAAAATGGCGGAGGAGCACATACCATTTTTGGGGATATGGATAGGGGTGAATGATAGTAAAGAGAGGGATTTAACGTGGACAGGTATAGTAAATAAAATAAGACAGATGCTTCAGTATTGGAAACAGAGGTGTTTGAACCTAAAAGGCAAGGTAATTATAGTAAATAGCTTATTGATGTCAAAATGTATGTATGCTTTAAGTGTATTGGACATGCCAGTGACAGTAGAAAATGATGTGAATGGAGTAGTAAAAGATTTCCTGTGGGAAGGGAGATGGCTAAAATAGCTCACAAGACTCTGATAGGCAAGTGCAGTGAATGTGGTTTACATTTGTTTGATATTAAGGTAAGGGAAACAAATGTAACGATAAAGTGTGTACAGAAGTACTTGTGTGACAGCACAGTGTATGGCTGGAAGCCTTTTCTCAGAGTGTGTAGAGAAGGTAGGTAAGTGTGGGGACAATGGTCTGTTCATGGGCTTTAAACTGCCCATGACAGAGGGGATACCTGGTTTGTATAGGGAGGTACTGCAGGCGTGGGCCGAGTTCCTGCCCAATGTAGAGTACTTATGTACAGAGTTAGAAATGGTTTTTAACCAACCTGTATTTCTAAACCCTGAAGTAAGTATTAATCAGTGTGTTTTGTATAATAAAGTTTTTTGGAGAGCAGGAATAAGACAGGTGAAGGATTGTGTGTATGAGTTTGTGCCGGGCTTCCTCCCGGTACAGGCTTTATATGACACAGTGATAGAATTAGATGAGGAATACAGCTATGCATCAGTTTCCTCTGGTTTTGAAACAATTAAAAGTGCGTTGCCAAGAGAGTGGAGAGAGATAATGGATAATGAGTGTGGGACAAATAAAAGATGTGGACTGCCAGAGTTGAAGGTAGGGAGGGGAGAGAAGCAGAAAGATATAGGTAGTGTAAAAAGTAAAGAAATATATAGATTTTTTGTCTTGAAGGAAAAGAAGATACCAGCGTCAGAGCATGATTTGGGGGAGGGTCTTTCTGGGGCTGGTGGGAGGGACTATTTGGGGCAATGTAGATATAAAGTTTAATAGTAGCCTATAGACTATAGAGTGTGAACATAATGATTTTATGTTAAAACATAATAGGATGTACACAAAAACTGTGTTAAACCATATTGATAATAGCATAAGTAGAGTATGTGATGTGTGCAATGACAAAGATGAATATTTTATGCATATGCTTATGGAGTGCGATGGCCTGCAGATGTTTCATACAAGGCTGAAAGAGGGCCTGGGGGTGAACTGGGGAGAGGGAAGGGAGAATGGGGTGGACTGGAAAAAAACTTAATTTTTTTATGGTAAAGGAGGAGAAAAACTTGATGCATTGTGTATTGAGTTATGCTAGATATGCTATTGTGTACAGAAGAAGGATAGCTTTTTTTGATCAAAGGAAGGTGGAGGTGTGGCCTTTGTTTAAAAGCATGATGAAAAATGATCTAAAACTGGCTCTCGTTGTGTTTCAAACCAGATGTAACATTCTGTTAAGCACTGAGTCCAAACATTCGCTCAAGGTCTTCTGATTGGATATTTATTGACCACAAAATCAATCAATATTTGCTCTCAAAAACACTTGATGTATCTCAAAAACACTTGCTGTATACAGAAAGTCCACCTCTGAACCGGCCTCCAGAATATTCTAACAAAAATGTCTACCATGAGGTGTCTTGTCCAAGTCTTCTTCGCCTTTTCTCATTGATCTGATCTCCCAGTGTCTCATGGCCCTGTATTTATAGCAGGCCTGGGTCCCGGTGATGACCTCACAGAAAGTGACATCACAACCGGTTTTCCTCCAATCCCCAAACAGCTATTTTTGAGTTTGAAAATGTAGGCGCGGCTTACGGCTCGGGTGATGACAGCATTTCTTTCCAAATCATTTTAAGGCTAAAATCATTGTCACTATTAATTTTACTAAACATGATACATACATATTAATGAATGTCTTTCAGAGACGTATATGTCAACATACGTTTTTACCAGAATAAACCAGATTACAACATAATGCTTAAAATTCTTTGTTCTCATTTCATGGTATACAAGCATTTGACTTACTCCAGTTCTTCACCTAGATTTCTTAAAACAGATATTTTCTAAATAATTATATTAACTGATACTAATTTAACCAGTTGCAATTGGTACTCAACTCAAACAAAATTTTTCCAATCATATCAAAAGACAAAATAAACAAATCATGTCATTTTTCATCAAACGGTTTATCTTTGAAGTAACCGTGGACTTAGTGAACTTTGACTAATATTACAACACATAGTGATACACTTTGAAGATGTATTGCTTTAAGTTACTTCTTTAAAAGACTTTATTTAATCAGAACCTCAAACTATATGTTATTTTGTATGTCACAAAAACAGCTATACCATCTGTGCCTAGGAGCCACAGATTAACCTCACATACTGACATGAAACTTCACATTGACATGATCAAACCGGTTATTTTGTTCCAAGCTCCTGTAGGTGTGATCTTTAACAAAGAGATTCAATAGTCTACTGTGTTCCCGATCCCGTTGCTAGGTGACCAAACTCTTATAATTTCCATATCATTGTCCTCTAAGGAGCAGCTGGTTTGCATGTAAATTTGATGATTAGCTACCCACAAACAGCCGGTTACCTGTAATGTTTCTCTGGCCAACTTCACTTGGGGATCCAATCTAAAACCTTCCTCTTGAATTCCAAAATGGGAGTTAATATAGTTATTAAGAATATGTATAATTTAACAGACAAATTATACTACACATGCTTTGAAACAGTGCACCTCCGAGCTGCTTCTATAGAAAGTAGGTACAAAAAAAAAGAGAGAAGTTGCCTCCCTATAGGGAGGCAACTTCTCTCTCTTTTTTTTTTACCTACTTTTTCTGCAGGTGGTTTTGTGAATAAATCTCCATTATGATTCAATTAATGTGTGTTTATTGTATAGCAATAATGTTGGATGAATTCGGCAATTGTATAAAGATGTAAGCACTGTCTATCTGTAATAACATTTTCAATCAATCAATCAATCAATCCAATAACACAAGCTCACTTCATTCTTAGATGGCATGGCTTGAAACAGCGCACATCCGAGCTGCTTCTACACGCGGAGGCAACTTCTCTCTTTTTTTTTAACTACTTTTTCTGCTGATGATTTTGTCAATAAATGTTCAATTAATGTGTGTTTATTGTATAGCAATAAGGTTGGATGAATGCGGCAATTGTATAAAAGCCATTACACCACTTGTAGTCGTGTGTTATGAGAATTATAGCATGCATAGGGGGGTCTAACAACCACCCCTAGGCATGCTCTAATTCTCATAACACACTCCTGCGTGTGATGTAATGCTTAATCGCTTATCAATGACTTGCTTGCAGTCAACATGTATGAAACGGATAGTTGTTTCATTGGTACATTTCTGTTTTATACCGTTTTGAATACGAGTATAGTTTTGGAGAGTTCTAGTAATTCCAGAGAAATTCTGCGATAATAGCTCTTTAGTGGAATACACAAAACACGTTGTCATTTTTCGGCTGATTTATGAATCGTTTTCAAATAAACGCTAGATTATCGATAGTATATGTGTACTTATGCACGCTACATAAGCGGGCTGAAAAATCTATTATCCATGACCTGGTCAGCGCTAACGTCATACACACACACACACACACACACACACACACACACACACACACACACACACACACACACACACACACACACACACACACACACACACACACACACACACACACACACACACACACACACACACACACAGACACACTGCGATGGCTGAGAAAAAAACGTCTGATTAACCCAATACTGGTAAAATAGAGTCCTTACCTCACATCAGATGTTCTGCAAAAAGATGAATCCAATTCCTGATCGCCATTCCAAATATTGATCGTGTTTATTGATCCAACGTTATAGTCCAAAACACATAATCGAAAGCTGCTCCCAGCCTCTCCAGTGAATGTGGTAACAGATACTGCTTGCCAGAGAAGGAAAAACCCCGGACCGGACTTTTTTTCTGATGCACATGCCCACCCAATCCAATCCAATGATGTGCATTACCATCCGGGAGACGATAGGCGGCGGTATTTGCCCTTTTCGAGCTCAGACCCATTCCCAATGATAACGTAAGGCTGGATGGATGAAAAATGAATGGATATTGCTAATAAAAGCAAAAACGAGAAAAAGCACTCAAAGCACACCATTGGCACTCAACGCATGGCAAGTTAACCCTTTAATCGCCAAGGACAACTTTAGACGTCATTCCTCGCCATGCGTAATCTGCCAATGACGTCGTACAGCGTCTTTGAGATCAATATTTCAAAAATCTGTCATGGCAATCATATTTCACCCACGGAGACTTGAGATCTCCTGTAGATCTCCTCTCAACTCTCCAACGGTTCAAGACCGCCATCTGGTGGCCGATCGGCGAATCGCCAAAACCGGAAGTGAGCGGCCGGAAGTGGTGCTCACCCATATTTCGACTCCATCTGGACACACTGGATATCGATCCGTTGCCAATAACTCGATAAACAACATGATTTGGACGTATATAGTATTATACAACCTGGAACTGGACCAACTAGATCGACATCCCATAATAGCGAACTTTCTGCTCCACGCTTATCGCCCTAACGCTACGAGGGAGCTGCGGTGAGTTTCAGCGTGTTTGATTATTATTATACATACAAACTGCTCCGATCACCCATACTACATAAACGATTTAACGTCGGCCACGGACTTATAAACCCCCCGTCCCCCCCCCCCTCCGGTCACCAGCAGATGATGAGGCATGACGTTTAGGACCTTGTACAATTGAAATTTTTTATCTGACGTCAATCGGTATCAAACTACATTTGATGATCTAATATATGTATTTATGGCTATAACTCACGTTCTATGGAATGCTGCAGAAAACGATAAAAACATATTTATACTTTAGACCAGGGGTAGGCAACCCTAGGCACGCGTGCCTGCATTTGCATAGGCACAGGGGGCAGCATTAATTCTTTTTTTTAAATGTATATATTTTTTAATTTTTTTTTAAAAATATTATAGTGAAATATTTTGCACTGTTGTCGCATTTATCTTGTTGAAATCCTCCCACAGATTCTTTTTACTACCACATATTTAATTGAGACCCTTTATTTGTTTATTATTTCAATTTAGCTGGAAATACATTGCTACATCATTCAGTAACATTTGCAGAGCCTTATAACAAAAACATTATTACGGTCACCATTGTGACCAGTGGGATTAATCAACACATTTTATTATTTATTTTTCTATTTCATTGAACATTGCACATGTTAAAAGCCATTTTATTTTACTCAAAATGTGAGTATTACCAAGTCAACTTGTGTTCTTAAAACAATGACAATAAACATAGTTTTATTAGGTTGAAATAATGTGGTTGTGTACTTATTTTTCTGTTAACTTATTATGGATTGAAAACTGAACGGCATAACAAGGTACTCGTAGTGGCCCCTGGGGGTCTTGAAGGCGGTCTTCCATTCATCGCCCTCACGGATACGGACCAGATGGTAGGCACTTCGGAGGTCCAGCTTGGTGAAGAACGAGGCCTGGGTCAGTGGCTCGAAGGTGGAGCTCATGAGAGGTAGGGGGTATTTGTTCTTGATGGTGATCTCGTTGAGCTGACGATAGTCGATGCAGGGTCGCAGGTCCCCATCCTTCTTACCAACAAAGAAGAACCCGGCCGCCACCGGGGAGGAGGAAGGCCGAATGAGTCCTGCTTCCAATGACTCAGAGATGTAGAGATCCATCGCCTTCTTCTCCGGGACAGTCAGACTGTAGAGGCGGCTGCCGGGAAGGGGAGCCCCTTGGCGGAGGTCGATGGCGCAGTCATAGGGGCGGTGAGGTGGAAGGGCCTGAGCCCTGGTCTTACTGAATACCTCCATGAGGTCGTGGTACTCGGGAGGAATGGACGAGGGGTCCGGGGGCAACTCACCAGCCGGCCTCCGGGGCGGGGGACAGGACGCCGCCTGCAGACAGCGGGCGTGACAGGAGGAGCTCCAACCCCTGATGGTACCGGAGGACCAGGCGATGTGGGGCTCGTGCAGCGCGAGCCAGGGCCTACCCAGGACCACCGGGACAAGGGGGGATTGGGTAATGAGGAACTGGATTCTCTCGACGTGGTTCCCAGCGATGGTCAGCACGACTGGGCCGGTGCGTTGAGAGATGTCGGCCAGGCGGTGTTGGTCCAACGAAAAGATCTCCAAGGGCCTCACAAGGTCCTCAAGAGGTATGTTGGCTCGGGTGGCAAACTCGAAGTCGAGGAAGTTCTCGTCTGCCCCAGAGTCGATGAGGGCCTCCACCGTGGCACGTTGGTCCCCCCAGGCCAGGGTGACGCTCATCAGATGGTCAGGTGGTGCGCGGCGCTGGGAATGGGAAAAACGGCTCACCAGGATCTCCCGGGGTCTTGGTGAGCCTGATCTTTTGGCCGGGTAGGGCAGTCGGCGATACGGTGTCCCGCACCTCCGCAGTAGAGGCAGAGACCGGACCTGAGCCTTGCCTCACGCTCCGCCTGGCTCAGATGAGAGCGTCCCAGCTGCATGGGTTCCTCCTCGCGAACCGGACGGGGAAGCCTGTTACCACCAGTAGTGTTGGGGACGGGGCGTCCAGGAGTCCGGGGTGCTTCAGGAGGTAACAGACGGGTCCTCTCGCGCCTTCTCTCCAGGAGGCGTCCGTCAATACGGATGACAAGGCTAAACAGCTCCTCGAGGGAGTCGGGCAACTCCCGGGTAGCGAGCTGGTCCCGGACTGCGTCACTGAGCCCCCTCAAGAAGGTTAGGCGAAGAGCAGGTTCGTTCCATCCACTCTCCACCGCCGCCAGTCGAAACTCCATGACATAGTCCGTCACCCTGCCGCTCCCCTGTCGGAAGGTCCCCAACCGGGCTCCAGGGTCCAGACCTCGGGCTGGATGGTGGAACACTCTGCGGAGCTCCGCCACGAAGTCTGGGTAGGAAAACAAAAAATCTGCTTCCATTGCCCAGGAGGAAGTGACCCACTGGGCAGCATGGCCTGAAAGTAGGTTTGTTATATAAGCCACTTGGGACCCATGAGCAGAAAAACGGCTTGGTTGATGACGGAAAACCAACTCACATTGCATGATGAATGTGGCACACTCCTCTGGATTACCGTCGAACAGCCGTGGGACGGAGAGACGGGGTTCCCGAGATGCGAGATCTGCTGGGGCTGCGGGGAATGTTCCTGAAGGGTGTGAGAGATTAAAGGTATTAACGGTGTCGCCCAGCGAGTGAAGCTGAGCGAGAATCTCGGACTGTTGTCCCGCCATAGCGGCCATTGAACCCTGCATAGGCAGGACCTGATCCCTGAGGTTCTGCACCGCAGCCGCAGCCAGCTCTAATTGGAGACCGTGATCCCTGGTCAACTCGACTTGAATTGCAAGTGCGGTTCTGACCCTCTCTGTGTCGGCTGGGGTCGTCATATTGGTTGGATCGTAATGTTATGGTTTGACACCGACCCCAAACGCACGACACAAGAGAGTAGGAATTCAGAGTTGCCAAATACGAGGGCTTGTTTATTTGATACCAAATATAAAGAGTACAGGAAAGGCAAGTCAACAAGACAGGTACATAGGACAAGGGGCAAAGTTCTGCTGCTCTGCAGCTTCTCCCGTGATGGTAGTCTTGGGGATAGCAGGTGTTGACGTCTGAACCGCTCTGCAGAATTCTCTCGGCAGAATCTCAGATGTGTTGCGAGACCGAGAGAGGGAGAGAGGGAACGAGTCAACACAGTGCAGTTTGAACGAGCAGGGGAACAGGGTGAACAATTCTTTGTGTAATTTAAACACAGTGAGCACAATTCCAAAACAGCCCAAGTGAATCTCTTCGTGTAATACACACAGTGAGCAAAACTCCAAACACAGTCCCAGTGAATATCTTCGTGTAATGTACACACCGTTAGCAAAAATCCAAACACAGTCCCAGTGAATATCTTCGTGTAATATACACACAGTTAGTGAAGTCCAAAACAATCCAATAGTGAAATAATATCTTCGGTGTGAGCAACACACAGAGGGAGATGGAAGGTCCCAAAAATATTATCCCATAAGGGAACAAGCAAAAATAGAAAAGCTGGGTGAGTGACTGTCTGACAAAAGGTGGTAGTCTTCAGTGTAATAGTTACACACGAAAAACGGAATAGATCAAGACAGTCAATAAAAACTCACCCAGACGTAATGCGTAATGGTGCTGGAACAAACAGCGGAGCGAGGGCGCGCCACGGGAACAGGTGTCCAAGGGAAGGCTTCTTGGAAATTCCTGGAGATAGCACAAGGAGCAAAAGCAGCAGCAGCAGCAACACGGGGAAATGCAACCAGAGAAAAATCAAGACGATCCAACAAACTTAGAGTGGAGAAACGGGGTATAAATAATAAGGGATCGATTGATTGAAAAGCAGTGACAGCTGGGGAATGTGATTGAAAAGCGTGCGGTCCTGAGAGAACCAATCAGCGACGTCTCTGATGACGTCACTGGGGAGAAGCGTGTGAATGAGGGAATTGAAATAATTAACAGAAAAAAACAAATGAAAACAGAGCGAGGGTGGTTAAAGGAACAGAACGAGTGAGAGAGCAAGGACAGAAACCTCACAATAGTAATGTCAATTTAGCAATACAATTTAAAAAGTTATAGCCCTGCAAAGAAGGGGAACATCTCCATAGACTTACAGTGGTGGCAGAGAGTGGATTAAGATCAGAATAATATCTGGCAGATAAAGGGTTAAAACGACTAATCTCGTCGTCTGCACTCAATGTGTTAATAGAATATTAACTACTCTGTCTCCCTCTCAGCCTTCCTACTGTCTTAATAAAGAACCTATCCTGTGTCTCCCCTAATCTGTCTCCCTCTCAGCATTCCTAATGTCTCAATAAAGAACCTCTAATCCTGTGTCTCATCTACTCTGTCTCCTTCTCAGCCTTCCTACTGTCTCAATAAAGACCCTTCTCTCCTGTGTCTCATCTACTCTGTCTCACTCTCAGCCTTCCTACTGTCTCGATAAAGAACCATCTCTCCATCTCAGCCTTCCTACTGTCTCAATAAAGAACCTTATCACCTGTGTCTCCTCTACTATGTCTCCCTCTCAACCTCCCTACTGTCTCAATAAAGAACTTAAGTGCCCAGTAACAACTTCATTTATATGTTCTGTTCATCATGTGTTTCTGCTGCTTAGCCATTTATCCTATTTGATCTGCTTAACCTACTGCTTATTAATTAGTTAATTAATCAAGATTATTATATTTATAAATGCTTTATACATTATGTAAACTGTATTCTTACACATTACATAAATATAAGCTATCAGTATACTTCACTGTCCCGCAAAATCGACATGCTGTCCTGAATTCACCCTCCAAGAGGAAAAGGGAGCAGCAAACTATAGCATTATATTCTGGAAAGCATCTGTTTGACAGTAAAACAGCATCTTGAGAATCTATTAATTGAATGTCTTTGCAAGGGCATGAGGGCAAATCCCTCAAATTAGAAGAAATTAAACATCAAACAAACTAAACAGAAAACGACTTTATGGTGCATTGTTTTATGAGATGCGTGCGTTTTATATAGATATAACTATATCATTTTTATTGCCTACATAAAAACAAGGAACCTATCCTCCTGTTTCTTTTTCACAAATTGCACCGTGCTCTCAGCCTTCCTAATGTCTCAATAGAGAACCTTCCATCCTGTGTCTCCCCTATCCTGTCTCCCTCTCAGTCTTCTTAATGGCTCAATAAAGGACCTTCTCTCCTTTGTCTCTCCTACTCTGTCTCACTCTCAGCCTTCCTACTGTCTCAATAGAGAACCTTCTCTCCTGTGTCTCCCCTACTCTGTCTCCCTCTCAGCTTTCCTACTGTTTCAATAAAGAACCACGCCTGCGAACACCAGCTACTAGGACAGAAAGGCTTCGGCTCAGCTTCTTCCCCCAGGCCATCAGAGCCTTGAACAATGAACACTGAGGGTCACAGAACACTGAACTCTCCACACACAAGCACACATTAGCACACACACGACACGCACGCTGTGCACGCTTGCACACTAGCAGCCACTTTAACAAGAGAAAGCACTCACTCATGCTGCACACGCCCACACTTATGGCCACAAAGGAAAGGTCACTTTAAAAATAGTATAGTAACAGTGTATTGCACTACCAAGGGACCTAGCATGTCCTTCATGCTCTGTAAATAACTATGTACAATTACCGTGATGTCCCACTATGTTACCTGTTTATTGCACAATGTTGTTTATTGTTTATTGGATTCCATTATATGTTGTACTACTGTATTGCACATCGTTGCGGGCAAGACCACCCGCATTTCATTGTATACTTGTATGCCGTGACAAATAAAACTCTTGACTTGACTTGACTTGAATACTTAGCAGAATATTCAGGATGCTACATTTCCCCCCACTTTAAACTTGCCAAGTCCTCTGCAAGTTACCTCAATGAAACCAGTTTAATGACATGAAAACGGTCCTTAGACCAACAGTTTCACACATTGTTTGATTAATTTCACACATTGTTCCACAAACACACTCTTCAGCACGTAGTCCTGGCGATACCGAGCGGGTAGCCGACCTCTGGTGCTCCTCTGGGGCCGGGTTCGTTCAACCCCCCCTGCGTCTGATTCTGTGTCAGATTCGTCTGTCTCTGTTGGCAGGCCCTCGGCCACGGCTTCGCCCTCCAAGGCCTCTGAGGGGCCGCCCGCGGCGCCCTCCTCGCCCCTGTCTTCACCATCCTCGTCGGAGGGAACTGACTCTACCTCTCCTCCCTCGTTCGTAGCTGCTTCAGCGACGACCCGCGGGACCCTGGGTGGGTTACACGCCCTAGGGTGCGGTTCTCGAGAGTAAACGAAGGCACCCCCCACGTCTGATTCGGATGAGCTCCGCACTCTCATCGGGATCCTTCTGGGAGCTCTCGTCCGCTCTTCCGGGTCGGAGGCCGGGAAGGAGCAAATCTTGAGTTGATCTCTATGCACGGTTCTTTCGGGGCCCCCTCCTTCGGGACGAACCGTGAACACTGATGTCCTCTTGACGTTTCCATCGCCGCCCTCTGGGCCCGGCTGGCCGCCGGCCGGTGGGCGTCTGCAGCGGTAGTGGAAGTTGCGGCGGTAGCGGCGCCGACGAGGCCCCTGGTCTGGGCTGTCCTCGCCTCCTTGACCTCCTTCCGACCTGTTTCCCTGGTTCTCCTCTCTGTCTCGCCCCAGCCGGGGACCGGGGAAACCCCTTGGTCGGAAGCCTCTGTGGTAGTTTTGTCTCCTGAGGTCCCGGTCTCCACCGTCAAGCTCCCTTCCGTCGGGCTCTCTCTTCTCAGGCTCTCTCCTGTCAGGCCCTCTCTGTTCGGGCTTTCTCTATTCAGGCCCTCCCCTGTCGGGCTCTCTCCTGTCCGGCTCTCTCCTGTCGGGCTCTCTCTTCTCAGGCCCTCTCCTTTCGGGCTCTCTCTTTTCAGGCCCTCTCCGGTCGGGCTTTCTCTTTTCAGGCCCCCTCCTGTCCGACTCTCTCCGGTCAGGGTCTCTCCTGTCGGGCTCTCTCTTCTCAGGCTCTCTCCTGTCAGGCCCTCTCCGTTCGGGCTTTCTCTTTTCAGGCCCTCCCCTGTCGGGCTCTCTCCTGTCCGGCTCTCTCCTGTAGGGCTCTCTCTTCTCAGGCCCTCTCCTTTGGGGCTCTCTCTTTTCAGGCCCTCTCCGGTCGGGCTTTCTCTTTTCAGGCCCCCTCCTGTCCGGCTCTCTCCGGTCAGGCTCTCTCCTGTCGGGGTCTCTCTTCTCAGGCTCTCTCCTGTCAGGCCCTCTCCGTTCGGGCTTCCTCTTTTCAGGCCCTCTCCTGTCAGGCTCTCTCCGGTCGGGCTCTCTCCTGTCCGGCTCTCTCCTGTCAGGCTCTCTCTTCTCAGGCCCTCTCCTTTTGGGCTCTCTCTTCCCCCGTTGCCGCACGAACGGGGTCTTAGAGGGCTGGATCCCTCGGAACACTGCCCGCCACACTGGTTCCAGCTTGGGCCCTTCCGCCTGAAGTCGCCGCATCTCCGCCCAGTCGTACCCGCGGTTCCTCTTCTGGGTCACCATTCGTCCGGTGACGACTGGCGAGTATGGGATGGGGGCCGTGACGGTTAAGAAGCTCTTCTCGGTGTCCTCCACCTCCGGTTCTGACCTGTTCGACGTGCACGACGGGGCGTCGGCTTTCCGGCTGAACCGGCCGGGTTTGTAGTGGACCACAACAACGTGGCTAAGGGCGACATCCTCGGAGTCGGGGCGATAACTACGGGCGGGGCGCATCCCCTTCATCCCGTGGATGAGACAGTCCACTCCGCCGAGCACATTCATCCCCAGAAGTCCCTGGACAGCGTCTCTCGCGAGTCCTCGGAGGGGGTCGTCCTTCACGATGAATATACATTTCTCTGTGAACGTCATCTCCAAGCACTTCACCTCCGGGTACAGGCACCCCACCACAGGGATCTCCAAACCGTTGGCGGCTGTGAGGGTGATCCAGTGGGCGGAGGTCAACTGCCGCTTTGGGAAGTTTTGCTTGAAGTGGCTTTCTGACACCGTCGTCACCTCGGCTCCGGTGTTGACCAGGCAGCGGGTGTCCACCCCGTCTATTTGTACATCTAGGGTGAGGCATTGCCCGTGTACCTTCTGCTCCTCTGAGCTCTCGTCGGCGATCGCCCTTCGCGGCCCAGGTCGGAACGCCGACGGGCCCGGCGCTTCGGGAGCGGGGGCAGGGGCGAGGCGTGGCCCACCGGCGGGGCAGGGGCAATCTCTGGCGATATGGCCCGGCTGTTTGCAGGTGTAGCATATCAACCTCCCGTCTTCATCTCGCCTGGGCATTCCCCGCGAGGTTGCGGGCACGTCTTGCCTAGGTCGCCGTCCAGCGGCGCCTCTCTGGGGCGCGTCTCGCTCCTGGTGCAAGGCCTGGAATAGCTGTTCCTGCCGCGCGCTCAACCGCTCTCGGCCAGCGAACAGCTGTCGGATCGACTCCTGGAGGGTGTCGGTGAGAGGAGGGGTTTTGCGGCGTGAATCATGCCCCGGGCGGGACCCTTCGTGGGGGGCAGGACCATCTCTTCCTCGGACCAGTCTATCGCCTCCATCATCAGGTCGATAAACGTGCGTTCCCCATCCTCTCTCCCGTGCCTCCTCATCTCCCGTCTCAGCATCTCGTCCCTCAGGCCTAGCACGAACTGCTCCCGCAGCCGGGCTGCAGGGTCCGGGACCTGTCTGGGGTCTCTGTCCTGAATGCGCCACATCCGCTCCTGTAGGTCATATGCGAACTCCCGTACGCTCTCCCCGTCGGATTGTCGGCGGTCGAGGAACTCTCCCAGGCGGACACTGACTGGGGTCTTGTCTCCGTATGTCTCCTGCAGTACGTGAAACAGGGCGTCTGGCCCTGGGGCGGTTCCCTCCAGGACGAAGCGCACCATCCGCCTTGCCTCGCGCTTTAAGTGCTGCTGTATGAACTCCGCCTGCTCATCGCCAGGCACTCTGCTGGTCCGGAGATGGGCCTTCATTTCTCGGATCCAGTCCTCCACCGGCGACTGTCCTCTCTCTCTTCCTCCTCCAAACTCGCTGCATTTCCGGTCCCGCTGGACATACACGGTCTGCAAGGGGGGCGGGCAGGATTCACGGCCCTCTCTGTTGAGGGCGGCTTGTGTCTGTTCCAGGGCCAGCGCCTGCCGGTCCAGGAGGCCTGCCTGCCAATGGGCTTTGTCCGCCAGGGCCTTCACCTGGGCGGTCAGCTCCTCCATGGCCTCCGTGCCCTCCTTCTTCACTTCGGTGGCGGCGTCTGGGCCGTCTCTTTGCTCCCGCAGAACCACCTGAGCATACCGCTTCTCCTGGAGTGCCTGCTCGGTCAACTCCTTCACGGTTTCGGCCTGCTGCTTCAGTAGTGCCGTCTGCGTCCGGCACTTCTCCTGCAGCTCGTCAATCTTCACCGTAATTTCCTGCGCGGCGCGGGTCCTTTCGTCGGACGTCATGGTCTCTCTACTGGTCTGTGTCAAGGAAGTGGAGTAGGATGTTGATCCTGTTCGTGACGCCAAATGTAGAAGGGTGGATTATCCCTGCTTATGGGAGTAGTATTACACAGCCACCTGGTAGCAGGATACTATAGAATTGGATCTATATGTACCCCCGTCTTTGGCCCGGAACGTCGTTTTGGAGGGCGTGCAGCAGGAGTGGATGGGGCCCAGGATTTATTAACCTGGGGGATGGTACTCTGGTCTCCCTCGCCTTCCAAGGCGGTCAGCAGTAGCTCCCCACACACTCTCACTTCCCCCAGTACCTCCGACAGCCCTCCCACACCCGGTGACTGTCAGTTCAATAGTGTTATTGGGCTTCCCTTTAAGCAGTACCCTTCCTTGACCACCTGTATAGACCCTTTAATTAATGTGCTGCGAATGGGGTGGAAGGGTTAAATAGTTATACCAGTCACAAGTATTTACCCAGGGGTTAGGTTAGCATATATGGAAGAAACAGACACACACACACACTGCTCCCAATTCTGTCTACTTTATATGAAGCCTGGTCAGTTTATCAGTTACAAGTTGTACTTCAGATTATTCAGATAGCACGTATTCATAAACGGCACCGGGTGCTCTCACTGGTAATGTAGGGGAGCACTATTCCCATCATAGGCACTGCATGCTCAATACATTAATAATAACCCCGCTTAGATTAGGGGAGACCCAGGCACAAAGTAGATGATTCATTGGGAATTCAAATAACAATTATAATAATAATAATAATAATAATAATAATAATAATAATAATAATAATAATAATAATAATAATAATAATAATAATAATAATAATAATAATAATAATAATAATAATACAAAAATACAAAAGAAACCAAGTAAATGTGGGCCCACGTTACCAAATAAAACCTACACTAAAGCCGGCTTATATTGTTTGGGGTACCCCTTAGACACTGGTCGTTAGCGTTCGCTTGAATGGACATTGCTGTGGGCACACGAGGTACCGTTCGTACTTAGCCAAGATGGCGGACCCACTCCTATCACCTCTCGTCCAGGTGACAAGATGGCGTCGGGCGATCCCGCGAGCACAGCCAGCGGCCTGGGGTGAACAGCATGGGCAGTGGTGAACTGGAGGAGCGTGCTGTGGTGGCGACCTCTGCTGGTGGGAAGAGCTAATACTGTTTGGCTACCCTAAACACAGCTAAACTGCGGGTCTGAGTGCACCCTCCTGCTATCGGTTGTACTACTAACGCAACGTGGCTGACTGTACCACCGGTCTTCAGCGTCGCGTGCCCGGTAGTCTACTGGAGTCAGATGGAGCCGTTAGCAGCATGCTAATACACCGCACACTACTATAACCCGTTAACTATGGACGTTAGTCCTTCGTTCTGTATCGCTTACTCACACACTATCGCTGGTACTTCTAGGATAACACGTCAACTAGCAAGTACTTCTCATCACCCGTCGCTCTCCAACGGGGCTCTTCAACATCACTCCTTCAACAGGGCTCGTTTGAGCACACGCCTGTTGCGACTGTTTATGGTCGAGTTCACTGTCGAAGAGAGCTTCCTGGTGCTCCGGCTCCCAGGTAATCCTCTCTTCCTCGTTGCTTCCCTCTCTCCTCCGCTCCACCTGCCACCACTGCCACCACTGCCCCCTGCTGGCAACCGCAACTGATCCCACTATAGGACCACTTCAGCACGGGAGAAAGATGCTTCAATGTTATTGTTAGTGATCCATAATGAAGCCGGAGAAGAGTAGCACCTCACCTCGTTATTAGACCGGGCGAGATATCAAAAGGAACACTGTTTATCACACTTTATACACACACAGGGAAAGTAACAGTTAGTCAGCACTTCTGAATACTTAGCAGAATATTCAGGATGCTACACATTTATAACCCTTGTTGGAGCCAAATGTATGATTTTGTTTACTTTGTAAATAATGGTATAGGTCTATAGTCTATATTTCATATATTTCATACATAGCCTATAGAAGCACTTAAAATGCCATAATCTACATAATCACTGTTAGTGCCAAATGTATGGTTGTGAAATTATTATTATTATTATTATTATTATTATTATTATTATTATTATTATTATTATTATTATTATTATTATTATTATTGTTATCGGTATGAATGAAGTCATGACTTATATACATAATGGGTTTTGTGATCATGTATTGTTGTAATTATTATATTTTTGATAAGCTAATTAGGGAGATGCCAATTGAGATGCATGTGGCTAATTTGGGGAAACAGGCATCAGGTGTTTAAAATGGGCTGGCCGACACACAGCCAGTGTTCTAAGAATGTTTGGTATGTGGCGACACAGTTTTTTGACCGCTGCAGAGCAGCCTATGTTTTGATTGTTTTGATTCTACAATATGATTTCGCCGTCAAACGGTAAGATAAACATTTCCTATGGTTCATTGTGGGGATTATTGGAATCCGAAGATCTATATGGAAAATATGAAAGGAAAATAAATGTCTCATACAAAATCCGATCTCCCGAGAGCTGCTATCTGAGCGCGTCAACCAAGCGCATACCAGTAGAACCAGAAGGTGCATTTACGTTGTATAAGGATTGCATCTTTAACCCTTATCCTTGATTTGATATGTATGTTTCCACAAGTGGAGAGGTTTTTCAAGCTTTTTTGGGCTGGTCAATAATGTGACCCTTGCTGAGGACAAGAAAATTAACATGGGAGCTTCTAACCACAGATTATACATTTAAACAAATATCCCCCCAAAAACAAATATATGTGCTAAAACATAACATCAGTATACACAATACCTCTAGATTGAACTTTGTGAGTATGTCAATCATTATAAATTTATTTATTTTTGATATAAATTAGACTTTTCTATGTAGGACATGTTTTGTCCCGACTCTCAAGAATCAGTGATGTACAAAATAATATTCAATAAATAGACATATTTGGCTGTTTAGATGATGAAATAGAAGATATAATTAAGAACACATTAATTAAGAACACGGCTCTCGCTCACTCGGCTCTCGCTCACTCTCTGCTCTCTCGGCTCTCGCTCTCTCTCTCTCGGCTCTCGCTCTCTCTCGGCTCTCGCTCTCTCTCGGCTCTCGCTCACTCTCGGCTCTCTCTCTCTCGGCTCTCGCTCTCTCTCGGCTCTCGCTCTCTCTCGGCTCTCTCTCTCTCTCGGCTCTCGCTCACTCTCGGCTCTCGCTCTCTCTCGCTCTCTCTCGCTCTCTCTCGGCTCTCGCTCTCTCTCGGCTCTCGCTCTCTCGGCTCTCGCAATCTGATCAATCACGTTAGTTACTAGAAAGACGCTTGGTATTTCTATTTAGTAGGTAAGTATTTATTTCCACATTTAAGACTACAGTTTGTTATGAATGTTTTTTTTTGTGTTAATATTATTTAAAAGGTGCGGTACCACCGCATCCCGCGGTGATGAGAAACCCACAAACCCGCGGTGAGAAAATGACTACTATTACTAGGCTTGCTTAACCTCTTCCACCCGCGTGGTCCATCGGCGGACCGCAAATGACATCACGTCATACATCAATCTGTTGTAGGGGATGCAAATAGATGGTTATTCTACCATCGTATTTCTACACATAGTGAGATCATTATGAACAGGTACATGGTCCTATCACGAGCGAGGCCGGAGTTTTCAGAACCAGACTCATCAGAATGGAGTACAGGAGTGGAGTCCCACCGTCAGGGCCGCCTGGGAGAAATGCGAGGCCCTGTGCAAGATTTAAACGCGATATATATATAATTTTTTTTTTTTTTTTTCATACAGTCAACATATTCTTAAATAATAGCGCTGCCCAAGGCTGGGCATGATACAGTCAACATATAGCAAGAGAGAGAGCGAGAGAGAGCTCCCGTTCTACAGTCAATATACAGTGTTATCGCTGCACAGACCCGGCAATGCCCCTGACCCTCCACCAGAGCAAGGCCAGAGAGAGAGAGAGAGAGAGAGAGACATTGGAAAGAAACAACCCAAAACCAGAGCAAATTGAAATGCTATTTGGCCCTAAACAGAGAGTATACAATGGCAGAATACCTGAGCACTGTGACTGACCCAATACTAAGAAGATCCTTGACTAGGTACAGACTCAGCGAGCACAGCCTAGCCATCGAGAAAGGCCGCCATAGGCAGACCTGGCTCCCAAGCGAAGACAGACCCACTGCACACAAGATGAGGTGGAAACCGAGCTCCACTTCTTAACAACCTGCCCACTATACCAAGACATACTTCCCACAAATTGCAAACACCCAAAGAGACTTTGAAAACATGGACAATAACTCAAAACTCCCATACCTACTGGGAGAAATACAAGAATGTGAAATAAAGCCCATTTGAATTGAAGAGAGAGAGATAGATAGAGCATGTCTGTGTGTGTTAGAAAGAGAGAGAGAGAGCATGTGTGTTAGAGAGAGAGCATGTATGTGTGTGTGTGTGTTAGAGAGAGAGCATGTATGAGAGAGAAAACCAAAGATGAGCCCCTAAAGGATATTCAACTTTTAATGGAAGAACAAAACAGAAGGAAAAGATAACTTCACAAAGGCAACATGAATATACATAGATCCAAAAGGACAAAGATCAACACTTAAATCCAAAGAGAAGAGGGTCTATACCAGAGAAAACAAAGTAGCAAGGAGCCAATGGCCGACATCAGCTAAATAGGCTAACTGCAAATAGAGTAGCCAGGTACTGACACCAGGCCACACACCGTTAGTTACTACAACAGCTAGCCAGCCCGTTTGGCTCAATATAATGTTAGCTACGTTAGCTAGCCGGCCCGCTTTGGCTCAATATAACATTAGCTACAACAGCTAGCCGGCCCGTTTGGCTCCCGAGAGAGAGAGAGAGAGAGAGAGATATCCACGGCGGGAATAGAATAGAGTGCATTAAAAACTCACCAAACGTCCAAGACGATGGAGACAACCGCGTGGAGTTGACGAAGTTCATCTGCCGAATGACCGTCGTCTTCATCTTGGCATAACAATGCTGCACGCGCTCTCTGTAGGTTAGCTAACGCTAGTTAGCCTTTAGCTAAGCTAGCTACTAGCCGACATCATCATGGCTATCCCAACTGAACCACACGTTAGCACTCGATATTATAACGTAGCTAAAGCTAACTAGCTGTCCCTGCCTTTAGCTAAGCCGACATGGCTAGCCTGACTGAACTGTCTAACATGCAACAACTTTCATCTTCAGTCCATCTGCCGAACGACCGTCCTCTTCCTCTTGGCTGGCATAACTAAGCATAACCTCCAAAGCTGCACGCGCGAAATAGTCAAACGCAGCTGACGCACGCCGGCGTACACATGATGTAACCCCTCCCTTCGTTGAAACCAATAGTATGTCTGCTGCAGAGCCCCAGAGCTCCAATAGTGAGTATGTCTGCTGCAGAGCAGCAGAACCAGGAACAAGTCAGACACATTCTACAAACGTGTCTAATGTGAAATATATAAGCATATAAGCAAAACTAGATTTTAGGTATGTGATAAAAAAGGGCCTCGCGGGAAGGGGGGCCTCGCAAAAAAATTAAAAATAAATAAAAAAAAATTATAAAAAAAATTATAAATAAAAAAAAATATATATATATATATATTTTTTATTTTTTTTGTGCGAGGCCCCCCGTCCCGCGAGGCCCTGTGCAACCGCACTGCTCGCACACCCCCTGAGGCGGCCCTGCCCACAGTGACGGGCGTATCCAGGCAGATTGGAAAGAGACGTTGTCCATGAGAGAGGCACGGAAAATACCGTCTCTTCATGAAAACTACCAGAAGTTGACTTTAAGCCAACACAACTCCTGAAAAGAAGTAATGGACATCAGAACGGACAGTTTAATAACAGTGTGTGGTTACATTGTTATCGTTACGTGAGTTTTATGCGACAAGTACCCTTGCGTCTGTGTGAATATCATGCTAACCGCGGTAATGGTGGCATTCGTTTCCGGAAAGTAACATCGACTGAGAGCGAAAGATGCTTTGTCAGTGCTGTGAGTGTCAAGAAAGTGAATGACATTGTTGAAGAAAGAAGCAGATGGATATTCTGTGAGAGTTTTGATGGACTTTTAATAAGCTAAAAGTCAGTAGCTACCGTCGATACCTGCGGTCAGCATGTGTAGTGTTAACGTGAAATGTAGCTTTGCACGCGCAGCACGCGCAGTAAATACCAGTGAGTGCGTTATTATGGTCGTGTTCGTTGATGTTCATATCGTATCGAGTACAGAAGATGAAAGACAACCTCAGCAAAGACTGAATTGTGCATTCGTTCTGGATTGAAGAAAGACTCAGGATTTGAGGGAGACCGGCTGTGTCGATCAACAGCTTAACACGCACACACACACTATCACACACACAAACAGACTTGAATACATGCACACACAAACAGATTGGAACATACGCACATGCTCAGTGACCAAAGCAGTTACACACATTATTTAGAACAATAGAAAAAATAACGTTTCCCTGCCATCAGAAGACATCTTCCAGTGACTCATCACATCTCGTATACAGTCTACAGGAGTGGTAATTGTATCAAACCCTTTTCAGTTGTAACCAACTGAGGTATTGTGTTAAAGTGATAGTTAACTGCAGGCCCGGACTGGCCATCGGAAGTTCGGGACGAATCCCGATGGGCCGGAAGTAACGTGGGCTGGTCCAAAAAATATATATATATTTTTAAAAAGATTTATTATTATTTTTTTGATGGGGAGGTTCGACTGGCCCATTTAGTCCACTCCGATTGGCCCACTTTGGTAGGGTAGGGCTGAAAAAGTTTGAAAAGTTAAAATTGCCACAGAAAGATGCTTAAAAATAGCCTACTAGCTCTTGCAGTGATTTTAGTCATCTCCCATGCTACATGGTCTGTACGCGTCTATGCTTTTACCAACCGGTTCGTGTTTCTGGGTTCCCGTTTTGCGCTCTGATTGGCCACTGACCTACGTTAGTACGCCCCCCTCGCTATGAGCGTAGCGCCCCCCTCGCTATGAGCGTTGAGAGAGAAATAATGCGTGGACACTTTGAAATGGGTACGCCCTACTGCCTTCAGGAACAGCTGTTTCCATGTGACTTTATGTGCGCTAAAGTTCAAGTTTAAAGTGCTTAGAAATGCCGGTAAATGCCGGTTCATTCATGATTTGAGGCATGCTTCCTGACAGGATTTTATAATATTGTATTTTATAATATTGTAGCTTGACAATTTTAAGAAACTACGCTCTCAGCTGAGAGTCAAGAAACGACACTCAGCTGAGAGTCAAGAAACAACGCTCTCAGCAGTCATCTTATGCAGCATCACTTTTCACATCAAAACAAAACTAGAACTGTAATGTGGAGTGGACTTAAACATATTTACAATTAGCAGCTCTCAGCTGAGAGTCAAGAAACGACGCTCTCAGCCGTCACTACGCTCTCAGCTGAGAGTCAAGAAACGACGCTCTCAGCAGTCATCTTATGCAGCATCACTTTTCACATCAAAACAAAAGTAGAACTGTAATGTGGAGTGGACTTAAACATATTTACAATTAGCATTTTATAAAGTAGAACTGTAATGTTTAATTTCTCAGTCAGTGCTAAGTGCAGCATCCCTTTTCACATCAAAACAAAAGTAGAACTGGAATGCGAACTTTCGCATATTATTAACATTGACAAACATATTTACAATTAGCATTTTATAAAGTAGAACTGCAATGTTTACTTTCTCAGTCAGTGCTAAGTGCAGCATCCCTTTTCACATCAAAACAAAAGTAGAATTGGAATGTGAACCTTTGCATATTATTAACACTATGGGGAGGAACAACGGATATCTCTGTGTTTCGATTCCACCCGTTGTGGACAGAAGCACGGATAAATCCGTGGCAAGTTGTTATTGCTTTTATTCCATTTTAACACTTTAATCGCCGATGACGTGTTTAGACGTCATTCCTCGCCATGCTCATTCTGCCGAAGACGCCGTAACTCGTCTTTGATATCAATAATTAAAAAATCTGTGATCGAAATCATATTTCTCCTCCGGAGACATGAGATGTACTGGTGAGCTCCACTCAACTGTCTAACGGTTCAAGAGCGCCATCTGGTGGCCGATCGGCAGAGGGAGGGGCGCGCCAAACAGGAAGTGCTCATCCATAATCCGTCCGGGCACTCGCGATCGGTAGCCGGACTCCATCTCAACACACTGGATAATCAATCGCTCGCCCTAACTCAATAAACAACGTTATTTGGACGTATATAGTATTATACAACCTGGAAATGGTTCATCAGGATCAACATCCCATAATCGAAAACTATCTACTCCACGCTGATCGTCCAACGGCGCGAGGAACATACGGAAAGATCCAGCGTTATTTTCTAACGTATTCTATACTAACTGATCTGATGATCATATGACCCACACTAGATGAATGGTATAACGTTGCCCACGGAATTATAAACGCCCCCTCGCCCATCCGGTCAATATCAGATGATACGTAGTAACTTCTAGAAGTACCTCCAGTTGAAATTTTTCATCTGGCAACGATCGCTACCAAACTGTATTTGATCATCAATATAATGCATTTGGAGCTATAAATCAAGTTCTGGAGAAAGCTGCAGAAAACGATAAAAACATACTTATACTTTAGACCATATTTTAGTATGAATATGTGAATGAAAAAGTATATCGTTGCTACACCCTGAACAATGGATATAGGACATTGAATCGGCCATACTAATGGCAATTTAGCAATAGAATTTAAAAAGTTATAGCCCTGCAAAGAAGGGGAACTTCTCCATAGACAAATAGAGCTGGCTAGGGATGGTAAATTATGAATTTGAACCATGGCGATCAAAGTGTTAATAACCTAGTCAAGGTCGCCGAGCGGCACTGCAGATTTACCCTACTCTTTGAATTCGAGAAGGTGCAATACCGGCCAGATCCTCTTAGGGGCGCTATCGCGATAATGCAGTGTGCCCTGTGGCTGAACGTGGCCTCTTTTTTTTTTACTTTCAATGGAGTTTGGAAATGCCATTGGATATAACCTTAGCAGCTATTAGCCCTATATTTAGCCTCCCAGAAAATATACTAGACCAAATCCCGTATAACGCTTATATTCACGGCACTATAAAATGAGAACGTATTGATGATTTTTTTTTTCTTTAAGCACAATGAGAATGGACAGATAGCAATACTATAAAGTATAGTATAGTTCCTATCCAAGCTCCGGGAGGGTCATCAAAGAGAAGTCGCCTATTCTCAGTCCTTGCCCCACAATGGTGGAATGAACTACCCACCCCAGTTAGGACAGCCGAAACACGTCCAATCTTTCGCCGTCGACTAAAGACGCACTTCTTCAACCATTATCTGAATAAAAAAAAAAATAAAAAAATTATCTAACCCTAACTAACCGTACTGTCATGCACTTGTCCTAATAAACGAACCTACACTGTAGCACTCAACACTTTGACGAACATTGTTACTCAGCTGATAGAGTTCCTGATGGCTTGTCGTACAGAACTTGTAAGTCGCTTTGGATAAAAGCGTCAGCTAAATGACTAAATGTAAATGTAAATGTATAGATTTAGCTCTACAAACAGCCCTACATCTGTTTACATTTCCCGGTCCTCTTGAGATTAAATAGACTCATCCCAGTGGCCGCCAATGTGTTAACATTGACAAACATATTTACAATTAGCATTTTATAAAGTAGAACTGTAATGTTTACTTTCTCAGTCAGTGCTAAGTGCAGCATCCCTTTTCACATCAAAACAAAAGTAGAACTGGAATGTTGACTTTCTCATATGTCACTGTGTGTGATGATTCAAATGAATTCATTAAATGTGCTGCCCATGAAATTGGCATTCATAGTCCCATGAATACAGAGGTACTTCACACTACTGACCGACACAGCTGAGCTGAGAGTGTTGTTTCTTAAAATTGTATATTATAAAATCCTGTCAATACAATATTATAAAATCCTGTCAGGAAGTGTGCCTCAAAACAGCTGTTCCTGGAAGCAGTACTGTGATACGCATTTCAGTGTCCTGCTACGCTCATAGCAAGGGGGGGCGTACTAGCGTAGGTCAGTGGCCAATCAGAGCGCAAAACGGGAACCCGGAAACACGAACCGGTTGAATCAGACACTTGAGAAGCATTTGGAAACTCATCTTCCTCAGCACTTGGGACGTCTGTCCCCCATTGTTTTTCAGCCTCATCCTCGTCCATGCTGGACTGAGAGGAACCTGTGTCTTCTACACCCTCCTGACTCTCTTTGACCAAACTTGTCACTCCTTCCTTATCCTGAGAGCCCACCCCTCCATCACTTCCCACCACGTCATCCACTGTCTGACTGTTTACATTGTCCACCACATTCAGCTTTTTACCTATTACTTCACTTGTCATATTTTCCTTATTCCTTTTCTTACTCTGACGCAGTGTTGGGCTTGGGGGGACCAAAAAACTTCTGCTCTCCCCTATTACCTCACCACTTGTTGAATGGGGGGCAGCATCCCTGACTCCCTTCTCTGTACCTGCACTACCACTGGTTGACGGGGGATCAGCGTGTCTCACCCCTCCCTCCTCTGTACCTGTACTACCCGCAGCTTTGCGCTGCTGAGCCCCGTCTCTCACTCCCTCCTCTGAGGGGGGATCAGTGTGTACCTCCGTACCTACACTACCACTGGTTGAGGGGGGAACAGCGTCTCCCACCCCTCCCTCATCTGTACCTGCACCCCCCCACCCCCCCCCCCCCTGTTACCCCACAGTCGCCACTGGTTGAGGGGGGCGGCAGCGTCCCTCACTCCTCCCTCCTCTGTACCAAGGCTCTGCTCCGTACCTGCTGCACCAGCTCTGTGGCCCTGCAGCTGGATACTATCGGCTGCACTGCTGACGGTCTGCAAATGGATACTGTTGACACTGCTCGCAGCTCTGCTCTGCCACACTCCTCCCTCCTCTACACCTGCGCTGCGCCCAGCGCCGCGCTCCTCCTGGGGCTGAGGCGGAGGTTGCCTTGTCCCTCTCCACGTACAATCGCGGGAGATATGTCCCTCTTCTCCGCATTTGAAAAATGTTCCCGAATTTCCAGAACTCACAAAACCACATAATCAAACTCATCAACTTTTATCTTAAAAACCAACTCAAGCTCTTCTCCGCTGTTGTTTAGAATCATTAAAACCTGTCGCCTGTGTGAGACAACATGCTTTAAAAGCGAAGATTTACATCCCAATGACATTTTCATTATAGGGGAAATTATCCTCCCATGTTGTGCTAGTTGACTTATCATTAGTTTGTCACTGATGAACGGTGGAGTGTTGGAAATAAAGACCTTTCTGCCTGGTGTGGAAAGAGGCTCAACAGAAAGAAAACCCCCTCAACACTGATCCCTGATTGAACCAGTGTCTGCACCTTGTCCAAAGAATCAAGAAAAAATCACGACTCCTCCGTTCATTCTCGCAGCTGATTTAATACTTCTATGTCCTACAATATTTCCAACTGCCAAACTGCAGTCCTCTACTGACACATTAGGAACAGATATCTTAATGCCATGCTTCTACAAGTTGAAAAATCCATACTTTCACGTCAAGCCAGCAAAACAGTCCACTTAACCCTCATACACACAAAACACAGCACCCACACTACACCCTATAATACAACCCATAATCACACAGAAACCGAACACTACGATAAGATACATATCCAGAACAAAATCACTACCTCCACCCCACTCTCCAATCTCACAACAACCTACCAACACCTCCACTCTCAATCTCAGATGAGAGAGAGAGAGAGAGAGAGAGAGAGAGAGAGAGAGAGAGAGAGAGAGAGAGAGAGAGAGAGAGAGAGAGAGAGAGAGAGAGAGAAGGAGAAGAGAGAGAGAGAGAGAGAGACACAGAGAGCACAACGACGACAAGAGAGAGAGAGACACAGAGAGAGAGACCACACAGAGATTCAGAGCACGCATACACACACACGCACAAAGAACAGAGAGACACCACAGACACTGAGAGAGAGACACACACAGAGAGAGAGAGACACAGAAGGACAGAGTATGAGAGACAGTGAGACAGACAGGAGAGACAGAGAGAGAGAGTGAGGAGCTGAGAGAGGAGAGAGAGAGATAGAGAGAGAGAGAGAGAGAGAGAGAGAGAAGACAGACTATGCACCCACTGCACACAGAGAGGTGGAAACGGGACCGAGCTCCACTTCTTAACAACCCTGCCCCCTATACCAAGACATCACAGAGACATATACTTCCCACAAATTGCAAACACCCAAAGAGACTTTGAAAACATGGACAATAACTCAAAACTCCCATACCTACTGGGAGAATACAAGAATGTGCAAACACAGCAGCAAGATTTGTGAGCTGCTGTGACAAGAAAAGGACATCCAGCGGAATGCAACCACCATAAAGACTGTACAAGAAATTCCGTCTGTAATGTACTGATTTATTTTGCTTTATGTTTGATTGTTTTGTTTTGTTTGGCTTTGGCAATGTAACGTATGTTTCCCATGTCAATAAAGCCCATTTGAATTGAAATTGAATTTAATTGAATTGAGAGAGAGAGAGAGAGAGAGAGAGAGAGAGAGAGAGAGAGAGAGACCTGGAAAGCGAACAGGCTCTTGTAATGGGTGTCTGGGAGGAAGTGGGGGGTCTTTCGATGTTGATTAAACGGCAAGCAACTAATGTCATGAGTGCAAAATCAAAGGACAATAAATCTAATCTAACTAAAATTGTGTAGCAGAGACCTTTCTATGGATCAAAACCTCAATATT